>NW_019384586.1:213596-258349 GCF_000671375.1 Centruroides sculpturatus | reverse complement strand
TAAAAAATGCTTTTTTTAAAATAATTAATTGTTTTTTTTAAATTTCAAAAAAATTTAATTAAAAAATAACAGTGAGAGGAAAGTGAAGAGAAAAAATATTTTCAGTTAAATGATATTAAAGTAAATATTTTTTAAAAAATATTTCTTTTACAAATTTAAATAATTCTTTTTAATATATCGAATTAATAAAAAATAGTTTAATTTTTTGTTATTTGTCTTACAATTTTCTGTGTAATTTCACACTTGTAATGGTTGGGGAGGTGCTACTTACGTTTCTGAGCCATTAAATATATTAAATAAGCAAAGAAATAAAGTTAAAAATATTTTATTATATGTTTTAAATAAGAAAATTTAACAAAAGTTAGTTTTCTTAATACACAAGGTACACAGAGGGATGAGTAATTTATAACACGGTGAGTGCCCAAATATATAAAACCATTGGTCGTGGGTTCGCACCTGAATGTAATAGGTTTTTCCACGTGTCAAATACATGAATAGTGTCCAGTTTTTCATAGAAATCTTTTCATGAGAGATCCCCTTGGCATCACGTGTCTAACATCTAAATAGTGGCCACTGTTCCATAGAAAGTCCTCTCCTGAGGGACCTCTCTTGGAAGATTGTCTGTGTGTTGTGTTACCCTAGTCTATCAATCCAATCCAATTTGCAATACATTTTTTGAGCCCTGGTAAATGTAAGGTCCGAATCAAATGACCCTTATAAATCTCCTCGATCTACCTGGAAGTTCAACATACATAAGCAGATCCTATCTCAAATAATAATATCATAGGGCCTAGTTATACGTTAATCAATAGGAAGAGCTGGTTCAAACCTTTAATAAAGGCCACCTCTAAATGGCGGTCTTTTTTTTTTTTGCTAGAAATTTTAATTTTGATGTGGCTTACGAAATAACCTTCAAACAATAGTTATTTTGTTTAAATGTTTTTTAAAATGAATGTAAACTATTGTTTTCTATGCAATTCAAAAGAAACATGACTGAAAAAAATGGCCGTCGTATAGGAGAAATCGTTGTTTACTTGTTATATTGTACACACTTCAAAAAGTTGGCCGTTGTTTACTGATGGCCATTATTAGAGGTTCAACCGTATTTTGTAATGCAAGACAAACTAAGAAAGCAGGAAATTTCACTGTATTTTCAGTCTGTAGATGGTAGAGTAATGATTCTCCAACGACATCCATTCCTTCTCAGAACATGGCATTAAGAATTAATGTAGAAAACATTGATAAATGTCCAAAATTGACGTAGATTTTGAAAAAATATCACAATAAAATCTGTAATATAANTTCTTCTTGGTGCCATATCAGATTCCTGACGTCGGCGACACCTGGCGTAGGTTTGTAATCCGCCAAGGTGTATACTAGGGAAAGTTACTACCCAGAGTGGTTTCCCGTTGCCTTCTCTGGGGCGCGATGTTACGCGAGGGGAACTAATGCCTTCCGGGAGGACTTTTATGGGGAACTGGCCTCCTATTTAGTCGTTATTGGCAAGGAGAAAACCCGGAAAACTCCAAGCAGCCAGCCTGTCCGATCGCGGCGCGAACCCACGACCGAACTCCCAGTGTTTAGGGTACGAAGACCACTCGGCCACTGGTGGGCACAAGTCTAAACCACTCGGCCACTGGTGGGCACAAGTCTAACTTGTCTAAACACCGAATTTATCTTATCCTGATGTGGTTAACTGATTTTTGGCTTCTCCGAATGTTGAATCGAATCTGTAAATACGGTCGAACCTCCAATAAAGGCCACCTCTAAATGGCGGTCTTTTTTTTTTTTGCTAGAAATTTTAATTTTGATGTGGCTTACGAAATAACCTTCAAACAATAGTTATTTTGTTTAAATGTTTTTTAAAATGAATGTAAACTATTGTTTTCTATGCAATTCAAAAGAAACATGACTGAAAAAATGGCCGTCGTATAGGAGAAATCGTTGTTTACTTGTTATATTGTACACACTTCAAAAAGTTGGCCGTTGTTTACTGATGGCCATTATTAGAGGTTCAACCGTATTTTGTAATGCAAGACAAACTAAGAAAGCAGGAAATTTCACTGTATTTTCAGTCTGTAGATGGTAGAGTAATGATTCTCCAACGACATCCATTCCTTCTCAGAACATGGCATTAAGAATTAATGTAGAAAACATTGATAAATGTCCAAAATTGACGTAGATTTTGAAAAAATATCACAATAAAATCTGTAATATAAATGTTTTCTATCGGTAGATAAATATATCAGGTATACACGTAATGATATACATTTTACATGACATAAAATTCCCATCAAACTGATTGATATCATTAAGTTCTTGCAAGGAAGAAAACTTACTTTTAATGGATATAATGGAGATTTTCTTTTATAAAATAGAATAAAAATTGCTTTTAAATTTATTTTAAACAATTATTTACAAAAATAATTTAAATTTTTACGTAAATTAAGATTTTAAACACAACCAGCAATTATTTACTTTGACATCATCACAATGACAGGTGAAAATTTTTAAGCATATGATTTCAGGTCCAGACCGGGAGTTCGTATGTAGTACATCCGGGTCTATGGACCCTTAGCTTTCTATATCCGGTGTGGATTGTAGTACAAAAGTGTCTTGCCCCTGTAAATCATACTTCTCCTGTTAACAAACGAGACTTGCCAATCTCTATTTAACTCCCTTCTGGAAAAAATTTCGATTAGAAATCACGTGATTTCCGGTCCATATCTGCTTTCGATTTTCATCTGTCTAACTCCATTTTCGAGATTAACGGACAGACAAACAGACTTACAATAGCTGGAATGTATAAGTCTGCAATTTGAAAATTTCAATTACATTTGGAACTTCTTCCCTTTATCTGAATGGATTTAAATTTTATAAAATTTATTTGAAATACAATTTTATATTTTAGAATATTTATATTTATATAATTTATTAAAATAACGACAAATTATATATAGTTTAAAATTTAAAATCGTCCATTCTTTACGATGGAAACGTTCAGTTAAAGCTCCATGATGGATGATGTCGGATCCATTTTTCGATTGAGGGGAATTAATTATTAAATATATTCTTACTTTAAATAAAGAAGAGGATGATGGTGATAATGGTATAATGATGATTAATTCATCATTAAACTGGTGACGTTTTCATTAATTTAATTTAATTTAATTAACCGGTAGTTGTTAAATACAACTTGTAACACGCGATGATGTATGCTGTAAGTTATATGCAGGTAGTTTTACTGTTAAATTGTAAGTAGATCTTTATTTTTGTAATTTTTTATATGAAATAAACCTTAATTTATATTCATTTTTGCATCAGTAGAAGTTTTAATTATTTAATTAAATGCTCTATTTATATTTATAATTGTAGCTGTTCTTCCTGCATATTATATAGTGCATAAAGTTTTCCCTTCTCCTTTTGTTTCAGGAGAACGTAGGAAATTTATGCTCTGTTGCTGCAGGATAAGATAGGAATTATATGCTCTGTGGCTGCTTAAAATTCATATATTTACTGTATAAACAGTTAGTTTTATATAAAATAAATAAATTTATATATTTGTTTTGTATTGTTGAAAGATTAATTAAGTTTTCATCGCTGAAAAAGCAAAAAATTAACGATCTGGAAACGATTTTATAGTGTTAAGTTGCCGAAATACAAGTTATAACCCGGTTTTATGTTTCTGGAAATAAAAAATTTTATGATCATCTTCTGCCACGTCACACGATATTCGCAGATTGATGATGCTGAAGATGGAGAATGATGTAATATAGAAATTATTGGGGGGGAAATATAACTAATTTTGTATAAGAAATGATTAAAAACGATTGAAGAAATGAGAGGGAAAAAAAACAGTTTGAAACTGTATTTTTAAAAAATGAAATTAAAGTTTTGAGCTGTGTACAGGTGAAAAATTAAGGTTTTTACTTTTAAAAACAAGCCGAAATCTTGTGTTTTTGTTGTATTTTTGGAAAAATAATAGTCCTAAAATTGTATTCGGAGATTAAACATTCCATATTTTTTGCTAAATTGATTAAAAAAAAATTGCATTTTTATTTGTAAATCACAATACATTTAGGAACATTTTTGGAATAGAATTTCAAAAAAATACACAATTAAAATTCATTAAACAATTAAATTGTCTTAATTTTACTGTAAAAACTTCTAAAATTATTTATTTTCTTCATTTAAACCAATAAAAATATTTTTAAAAATTTAACAAGGAGTTGCTTAACTTTCCCAGACACATATATTGTGGCGCCATCTGTTATCATATTTTATTTAAAATGATTTTAATATATTATATATATATATATATATTTAAAAATGATGAATGAAGAACACCCAATAATAGCACCTCTCAATGACGGTCATCTTCCTAATAAGAGGCCACCTTTAAACAGCGGCCACTTATTAGGAACTTTTTTTCCAGCTGTATACAAAATAACAATTGCATTTTTTCCGTTAGAAATCGAATAAAATTCAAATTTTTAACGGTAAAATACAGTCAAGCCGTATAAAAGTTCAATTTTTTTAAAATTAATTAAATAAAAATGCGTTAAAAGTTAGATAAAAACGAGAAAATTTTCAACAAAAACCAATTTTCAACGCCGAATTTTTAATAAATTTAGAAAATTTTTTTAAAAATAAATCGTATTATTACAAAGATAAATCAATTTTTAAAACATTTTATAACTTTTAAAGCTTTAAAGAATTAAATTTATTTAATATTTATTCGGATTTATCTCTTGTTGTATGGATGCGGCCCATTAATCTTTGGTTGTTAGTGGATCAAAGCTTTGGTTTTATCTAAGGCAGGTTCTGTTTTACTTCAATTCCTTATCTTAGTAATAGTTTTACAATAATTCTTACAAATATTTTTCTTGATTAACAATATCATTACACGTATATTGCGGCAGCTGCCAGTAAAATACCTGACGTTGCGATGGAAAGTCGAGTATATTAAACAATTTTCCACCCTCCATCTTTCCTTGTTCACCGATCTTCTGATCAATATTTTATTTTCTGTTAGGGTTTTTTTCTGGTTTTAAACTACCTTAGGGAAATTTTAGGTATTTTTTTTAATATAAATTTTACACGTTAATTTAATTTAAGAAAATTAGCTGTAAAATGATGTAAAGTGTAAAGGAAGGAATGGGTTTTTCGTGTCGAGTGTCTTGGAGGAAAGTGAGAAAATATTTAAAATTTTGGTGTTAAACAGGGAAATTTTTGGTGATTTTTCGGTTTAATTATTTACATTTTAGGATTCTTATTAAAATTTAAAAAAAAAAAAATTGCTTTTAAAGTTGCAAAAAGATTCCATTTTATACTACGTTAAAGTACATAATTAGATGAAAATACTCATTATACACACATTTAGGGAAATTTAGGGAAATATCCCTAATTTTTCCCTAAATTTTTACTTTTTACAAGAAAATCTGTTGTATGAGTTGTAACACATACAACAGATTTTCTTGTAAAAAGTAAAAATTTAGGGAAGAATTAGGGAAATTTTTGTGTATAAATAACAAAATTTAGGATAGTATTAGGGAAGTTTTATTACACAAATATCAAAATTTACGGTAAGATAGGGCATTTCATTATATAAACATGAAAATTTACATTAAAATTAGGGAATTGTATTCACAGACTCCAATTTTGTAAGGTTAATTTTGATATTTGTATGTGTGAATAACACGAAGAAATAAACTGATAATGACTTATTTATATGCCTTCAATTAAATATAATAAAATCAATTTAAATCCAATTAGTTAGGAATATTATTAATTAACATCCTAATTGAATATACCTAATGGAAATTCATGTATAACATTTGCAATTGCAATTATTAGTTTAATAACAATTATCAATGAATTATTATTATTATTTTTTAAAAAATTTAATAGAAATAATATTTTAAAAAAGTATTTTGTACTATATAATATACGCAATTAGTAATTTTAATGTATTTAAGATAATGCTTGGTAAAGTATAGGCCTTTCTATGGTAAACATGGAGAATTTATGCAAAATTTAATCAAATATTTTATAATTTTAATGGATATTTTTTAAATTTATTAACAATATATTTAACATATAAAAATTTTAAGATTTATGTCTGTTGATTATTCAAGTTTTAAGCTGTATAAAATGAGATTTTTATCATTTTCCTTCCAATTTTAGTCACTTTAATCCCAATTGTATTCATTTTATCCTCATTTTTACCAATTATATCCCGTTTTCCCCCCTTTATCCCAATTTTAATTACTCTCTTACACATTTTTATCCTTTTTATCCAAATTTTTCTTACTTTTATCTTCATTTCATCACTTATATCACGAGTTTCCTCACTTTAATCCTAATTTTAATCACACTTATCCCAATTTATATCACCTTTAGAGAAAAATTCGAATAATTATAAACGTTTATTTTTAGATTTGTCTTAATAAAACACGTAGAAAATTGTCTTAACGTATAATTTACATGTATAACATTAAATTCCTTGATAATTTCCCATAAAATTTTACAAAACGTTTGATAGAATTAAGCAAGAGAAAGAGATAGAGAGAAGAGGGAGATGAAGAGGGAGATGAAGAGAAATAAGGATTTTTAAAGGAAGTTCTTGTTTAAACATTGTCAGGAACTCGTAAAATATCTTAAGTAAACGCAATATACTGAAACTATTTTCAATGAATATACAAATATAGTGTAGAGTATGGGTCAGTGTTATCTGACTAAACACCTGTTGCAGGTATTTTGTGCATGTCTGCACTTGTTTCAATTCAAACTTTGTTTAGTTAAAGTGATATTTGCACGCTCGAGTGGGCATTGCTGGAAAATTCTCAGGGTACTAGCGTTGCTGCGAAGTGAGAAGATTCTTTGATGTTGGAAGAGGATGCAGATTTATAGCATCCTCTTTCAACATCCAGAAAATTAAGATTTTGTTAAATTGCCAAGTAGAAAAGGAAAATTAGATGTTAAAATGATATAAAATGCAAACTTTTGATGCGTTTCTACTAATTTATTTCCTTTTTCTTTTGTATCTTATGCACTGGTTCTGTTAACTGTGATGATGCGGAAAGATGAAGTGATGCTGGAAAAGGATGTAGATTTATTGTATCAACAATTCGAATTTATTTAAATTGTCAAGTAGAGAAGGGAAATTAAATTATAAAATAATCTAAAATGCTAAATTTTGATGATTTCGAGCTATTATTTTTATTTCTTATGCACTAATTTCTAATTACGGTGATGATGCGTAATGATGGAGTAAATTAGCAAAATTTGGACTTAGTTCTAGCTAATTATTCCTCTCCTTTGTACAAATTTCTGTCAATGATGTAGAAAATGAAGATTTACAGCTAATTTACTTTGTGTTTTTTGTCTTATGCACTAGTCAACGATGATGATGCAAAGAGATGAAGTAGATGGTATTGGAAAACGATGCGGATTTACAGCATCTACATACAGAATTCACTTATATTACTAAGAAATTAACTAAAATTAAATGCTAAAACCATTTAAAAATGGAAAACTTTGATGTTTTTCTATCTAATTTATTTTAATTTTTTGTATCTTAGTTATTCTGTTAATGATGCTGATGCTGATGCTGATGCTGATGCGATTTCTAGCTAATTTTATTTTATTTCTTTTATCTTACGTGTAAATCATTGCTAATGATGATGATAAAGAAAGATGAAGTAATTAAATAATAAACTTTGGGTTGATTTCTAACTAATTTAAGTAGTTTCTTGGGTCTTTTTTTACAAATTTATCAATGATGCTTTTACAGAAAGATGAAGCGATTTTTAGATAATTTGTTCTATTGTTCCCTCATCTTTATGTACAAGTTTTTGATAATTAGGATGATGCAGAAAGAAGAAGATGATGTGATTCTGTATTACAATATTGAATTGTTTCTGATTAAATTTTTCTATATTTTTTGTACAAATTGATGCTGAATGACAGTGATTCAGAAGGATGAAGTGATTGAAGAAAATGGATCTTTTTTATGTCAAATTAAAATATTTTAAGGATATTTATGTAAGAAATTAAAGTAAATAATCTACATTACTGTAAATACATTCATAATTATGTAAATGTTTACATAATTTTATTTTATACCTATGGTATAAATCATTTTTTTCCCATTAAATTTTTATAATTTAATTAGGAAAATTTTTAGTTTTAGAGAAAGAATTATATTAATTATTTGATAAATTCCATTGATTATTTTGTTATTTATAAATATTGAATACTAAAAATTGAGATTTTAATGTTATTTTTTATAAATATTGCTTCGGACTATTTACGAATTCGTAAGTTAAATCTAATTTTACGCTTGAAACCCTAAGAAAATATAATTTTCTGGCACGTTTAACGTAAGAGAAAGTTACAGAAAAATCTAAAGAACATTCGATGAAGAAAAATCTGGATAAAAGCAAGAATTAATGATTAAAATGTAAAGATTTTCGAGAAATTCTACAAGATCCTCATCACTAGATGATGAATCGGATGGTGATTCTCGATTCCTAATTTTGTTCTAGTGCACTTAATTTGTAAAAAATTTAAATTTTCTAACTGAATTTTACAAGAGCACAATAAATACCAAGTGTTAAATATATAAAACATTCGTTAAAACTTCCTCCAGATGAGTAATATGTAAATGTCAATAGAACGAGTGAGTCATATAGAAAAGTAGGAACATCCAGAGTGGTGTGTAAACAAAACTGTAGAAAAAGATTAAAACATCAAATGCAAGAAAATAGTAAACAAAATCCTGATAAAAACAAGAATTAATGAGTTTAAGCCGTAAAGATTCTCAAGAAATCTTGCAAGATCCGCATCACTTGATGAAGCATCCGATAACAGTAGCAAAAAGAGGGGAAAGAAGGAAATAGGAAGAATCAGAAACAGAAAAACTAAAATTTCCATGAAAACTCTTAATAAAAAACATGAAAAATTGACTCTGAACTCTACATATTCTCAAGAAATCCTGCAAGATCAGCATCACTTGATGAAGCATCCGATAATCATCACTTTATCCTAGCTTAATTTTACGCATCTCTCCACTAAAATAAGGATTTTTATGAAAAAAAAATATACAAATATTCTCATTAAATTTCCGAAAAAATAATTAAAATCATCCGTTAAACATATAAAACAAGAAGCAAGTAACTAGGCAGAACAGTATAAATAAAATAGCAAATTTAGTAGGGATATAAAATGTCATTGTTTATATAATATAAAAGAGCATATAAATATAGAAACGTTGACGTAGATCAAAAATGTCCCAAGTATTAATAAAAATAATGAGGAATGTGTCTTTGAAAATAGAAAAAAAAAATGTGATGTATGAAATCTTACTTGACCAACATAAAACATATAAGATGATAAATGGTCAAAGAATGAATCTGTGAATCGTTTGACAGGAATATATTACAAGAATACATCATCTTCCTCTTCCTTATCATCATTTAAGCTTTAATAATAATAAAACAAATTGATGTGGAAGTTATAATGGATTGATATTACCGAAAATTACATGCATAATGAACAATTTGGGCATTTTTTTTCAATCAGAAAAACCTTTCTGTTATTAATGAAACGTCTGTTGAAACGTGGATGCTGGAGAAAAATGATCGTAAGAGGATAGGATGTGGTTTATGATAAAGTCTGCTCTTTTTTTTATAATTTATTTTATATCTTTTTTGGAAAAATAAAAGAATGGGAATGTAGAAAAATATGTCTGGTATCTTTTCCTTTTTTTTTCTTTAAAAAAGTTTATACGATTTATTTGAAATTGGGGGAAGGAGAGAGAAGTTAGATTGATGATGCCGTTTTAAGTATTGCTTGTTAAATGAGTTGCTTTGCAGTGGGTTGGAGAATGATGGATTTTGTTGAAATCTTTGGAGAAATTGTTATTTTTTTCTGTTTTTTTTTTTTAATATTTTTAATATGTTTTATAAGATATTATCCCTGTTTTCTGCTGGAAATTTTCGTATATTTTTGAAGAATTGCGCTCCACTGAGTTCCTGCATCTTGCGAATCGTCTCACTACGTTTAATTCAATTATGTGTACAAAAATTGTAGAATTTTACAAGTTTTTAGGGATGAAATTCATGAAATTTCCTTTATATTTTCTCTCATTTAAGAAATAATTTTAATTCTTGATAATTGAAGAAATATTATCTTCGTCCTCTTCACCAGTGACTGAGCGTGTAAAATTTCTGAATACGTGTTGTGGGTTCGAATCTCACTGCAAGCCATGTGAATTTTCGGGATTTCTTCACGTGTCTAACACCTAAGTAAGGCCCATTTTTGAAGAGTTATTCAAGGAGCCATCCCCTTGTCTTATGTGCTATGTTGCCTTATTCCATCAATCCAATCTTCTTACAAGGATTACAGTGACTTCTAAGGATAAAATCCTTGTTGTAGAGTATTACTTATCAGAGAATTATACTGGTAGAACCCTTTAAAATAAGAAAAATAATCTATAATATTGCTATATGGAGTATAGAGTATAGAGAGTGAGATTCTGTATAATCACTCTCTAAGAATGATTGTATAATTAATTGTTATACAATCAAACCTGTGAACAACGGACACTGACGGGATCATAAAACATTACCGTTATTGCAGGTTCAATAGCGTTAAAGCAAATATACTTTTTATATAATGTACTATCATCTAGATCGAATTATATTCATTTTATAACGTAATATATAGGGCAATAACGTGACTACTTTCTTAGTTTTCTCATGATATTGCCTCCTAGTTTCCAACTTAGTTTCATTTTTCTTAGTTTCTGTTGTTGCATGGAGGTTTATTATTTACTTTTCTCTTGTTATACACGCGTATCTTTGGATATAATTTTAAAAATCTTCGGTTATAATGCGGTGTATGTAATGTAATGTGTAAATGAGAATTCATACGCGTGGTAAGTAAATAATCCTCCTCCCGGAAAATCGACTTTTTTACATTGTAATAAAGAGAAAAAGAAATAATTCGAATTCCGAAAGTCACCAGAAACCATTCTAAATTCGATAAAGGAATCGTGAAAAGAATACATGTTGAAGTATAATGTAATTTCATTGGTGTAAATTGAAAAATTAGAGTAAGAAAATAATTATAAGTGTAAAAAATGTTATTATATCCATCTAGTTTAATTATTTTTATTTATTTTCTACTACATTATCACTTCGTAAGGAAGTAAAGAGTAATTTTACTTAGTCAAGTCTACAGAGAAGTCATCAGCAGATGTGTAATTTGGAAAATTCTGTACACCGGATAACCCTCAAAATTTCTTGTTTTATGTATAAAATCACTTGTATTATATATACAGAAATTAAAAACTGTATGTTAAGGTAGTAAAAAATCCATTTTATATGTTATATTCGTACATTTTTTAATAGTTTTCTGAGAGGGATAAAGTGAATCTCATCCTCTCTCTAAGGCTCTTAATTAACAATCAAGGAGTGCAGAATTAGAAAAAGAAAACAACATTACAAAGCAGTATAAAGAGCAAGAAAGTCTGTATTTTATTCTTCTACCCGTATATTTTTATACTGTTTCGGAGGGTAATACTACAACTCATCTCTCTCATCTCACAGACACTACAGACGATGATTAATCGAAGCGGAATTAAGCGAGATGTATAGAAATTGTCACCTGTTTTTAAACTAAATTACGAGCATTTTTAATGGTTTAATGTTTTTATTTTCTTTCTATACACGTAAATAAACTAGATAAATGTAAAAATTGCTTTTCTTCTTCCGAGATTTTTATGCATTTAAAAATATTTGCAGCATCTTTATGGCCCTCAAAACAATAATAATGAAGTAGTGATGCTGTTTTCAATGTTATTAAGTATCTTTCTTTTCTTATTTTTCTAAATTTCTGAGAGTTTCATTCATCATTTTTTCCCCTTTCATCTCTTCTGCAAGAGCATTTACATCAGCAGTGATTACTCTGCATTAAAATTTAATGTTATGTTCATATTTATTAAGCCGTAAAATTTAATAAAAAATTATATTTACATTTTAATTAATGAATATAAACTTCTAGATAAAGTTCTAGAATTAATTACAATATAAAAAAAATCGAGTTTATTAATGAACGGCGAAAAAATATAGCCTGTTAATTACTCTTTTTCCTTTATTTTTTTTCACATTTTTTAAATGAACCAAAGCTTGTACATTTATGTAATTTAATACAGTCGAAACCTGTGAACAACGGCCACTGACTAGAACATAAAAGTGGCCGTTGTTGGCAGGTTATTTTTGTATACATTTCGGAAAAGAAACCTTCTTGAATAAAATGGTTGCCGTTTAGAGATGAATGTTATTGGACTCCATAAGTTTATTAATGGCATCTTGTTTTTTTAATTTAAAATTTTTAATTATGGAGATTTTTTTCATTGTTTTATATATGTAGCCTTAAATATTAGTTTATAACGTGCAATACAATGTTTTACAGTTCTTAAATTCTGACAATTGTCAAAGTTCTTAGAAATTTGCAGATATTAAAATTTTTAAAATGTAATTAATGTAATAAAATATATTTTAGAATATTATATGTATGTTACAGTTTCACAAGAATTTGGATAATTCACTGTACAGTTTTCCACTAATTTGCATAATCCACTGTACAGTTTCCCATTAATTTGCATAAATCACTGTACAGTTCTCCAATAATTTACATAAGTCACTGTACAGTTTCCCACTAATTTGCATAATCCACAGTAAGAGCTCCAATAATTTGCATAATCCACTGTACAGTTCCCCAATAATTTGCATAACTCACTGTACAGTTTCCCACTAATTTGCATAATTCACTGTACAGTTCCCCAAGAATTTGCATAATCCATTGTACAGTTCCCCAAGAATTTGCATAATCCACTGTACAGTTTCCCACTAATTTGCATAATTCACTGTACACTTCTCCACTAATTTGCATAATTCACTGTACAGTTCCCCAATAATTTGCATAATCCATTGTACAGTTCCCCAATAATTTGCATAATCCATTGTACAGTTCCCCAAGAATTTGCATAATCCACGGTACAGTTACCCGAGAATTTGTATAATACACGGTATAGTTTTCCAAAAATTTGCAAAATCCCCTGAACAGATTTTCATGAATCTGTACAATGCACAAACACCTTATACAAATCCTCAATAAACAGTAAAATCCACTTTACAGCTACTCAAGAATCTTTGTTCGATTATACAGAACTTATTATGTGACAAGGATTTTTTAGATTTCTAAATTTGTATAATCTAGTATATCCTAGAACGTGTAAAATCTTCTCCAGACAGAAGATATCAAATATCGAGAAAATGTAAAATACATGTAAATGTATTGTGTAACAGTAAACAAAGCATTTACATTAATCTATTACAGTTATTAGAAACATTAAAATATTTCTAATGCTCTAACCCTGTAAAATGTAGCATGCAGATAATCCTATTGCAGTTCTTAGTACATGTAAAGTATCGTGTTGTAGAACTTAAAATCCTTTATATATTGTATTAGAGAACTTAAATCTTCTTAAAAAGTTCGTAAAAATATAAAAAATTATAACACATTGTTTTACAGGACTTGGGTTGCAATGCCAAATTGCAATATAATTCTAGTAATTTTGGGAATTTAAGTAGATATTGTGTTATGAATTTGTAACATTAAGTAGTGAAATTTGAGCATTTTAAAAGCAATAATACAAGTAATCTATACAGTACTTAGAGCTTGCGAACTATGGTATTTGTACATATAACACCTACATCACATCGTAAAAATTATAAACTTGTATAAAAATGAATATGTAAACGAATATAATATCTTATTCAAAGATAAGTCTGAAAGAGCTTTATTAATTTTACATTTGTAATTAAATTAGATTAGAAAAAAAAAACAGTGCAAACACTTGCAGAAATGGTTGAAGGAACAGCAAAAGAGAAATTACTTGTGCATCTCTTGGAAAAAAAAATGGAAAGTTTCAGTGAACTGTGAGAAGGTCAAGTAAAATGTTAATTAATTCAAGAAGACAATATTTTTTCTCTTTTCAGATTCGTGAAAATTGTTCGAGCATTAATAATTTTCTTAAATATTGCTCTTTAAGTTTCCATAAATCCGCCATTTTTTTCCGGAGATGCTAATAGAAGTTTAACCATAAGATAATTGTTGAAACTACTATTTTTCTTATAAAGTACTGAGTTTTTTTTTATTTAAAATGTATTTAACACTTAGGTGTCATTATAGATATTATACGTAACATAGATTGCATTGTATATCTTTCTGTATGTGATATATACAGCAAAATATACATTAAAAAAAATTACCAGTTTCTTGTTGTTTATGGAATTTTACTGTATATAAACACCTGAAAAACTTGTACGTGTTTCTCTATGTGCAACAAACATACGTACGTGTATCTGTTTACTGACAATAAATACGTAACGTATGTATGTATAGGTGTGTTTTACATATACATTATAAAAATAAACCAAATATATACATGAAAATAAAGTATAAATGTATGTAAACACGCACATACATCTGTAGAAAAACTACACACTGATAAATACCTACATATATACACGTAACTACATACAGCTGCAGACACACCTATACACACACTACAAACAGTTAAACACCTACACACAGGCATAGTGTACAACACGTGTACACTTACAAACAAGGTATATATTAAACTGCGTACACAGATATAAGTAATTTTCTGTATATCTTGTTATATAAAGATTGAATTGTGTAAATGTTATTGTGAATCTTTGTTTTTACACATGTAATTTATTTATAACGAATTATACAATAATATAGACATGTATTTTAATATTTATATCTCTATAAAAATTTACAATATTTGATTTATATATTTATTTTCTTAAGATTTCGTCTGAAATACAGCTTATGCTGGAGAGTTATTTTTATAACTTGATACCTTTTTGCTTTGCTTTGTAAACAAGAAATCAATCACTCGACTTTCTGGTTTTCAATAAAATTATTATAAATTTTTATGTTTATTCATAACATTTTTATTTAATTTTTAAATTTTTATAAGTAAGAAAATTATTTAATTCATTTTTTATAGTAAAATATATTAAACATGATGTAACAGGCAGGACTGTTTCAAGATAAATCCCTGATGAGTGATTGAAAATCTAATTTATAATCAAGTAGTTCGTTAATGACAGGTGGTTTTCTTGAGAACTATCGTTAAGAAATCAACAAAAAGCAAAATCTCTGAAGACATAAGGAAATCTTAAAGATCTGCTAAAGGGTTTGCAAATAAGTCTGTTGCTCTTAAAAAGGCCACTGGGTATTTTTGTTATGTAATATCAATGATTTCTCATTAAGTTCTGTTGATACTTCGAATAAATAATAAAAAAGGGGGCCATAATCGGTTGTAAATGGCTCCTCTAAGAACTTTTTCGAAGAGATTAAGAAATTAACAAAGAAAGATATTCACTTAGAAGAGAACAACTAGAATATTGATGATAAAAATAGAAGTTTGCAGTGTCCAAAGAAGTGAAAGAGGAGAACATTGAAAAATATCCAAAGAATTGGCTTAAATCGTTGCAAAAGAATTGGCTCAGAAAGAAGAGGGCTTTGAAAAGCATGCAAAGAGCTAGCTTAGAAAGAAGAGGGCTTTGAAGAACATGCAAAGAACTGTCTTAGAAAGAAGAGGGCTTTGAAGAACATGCAATAAACTGGCTTAGAAAGAAGAGTACTTTGAAAAACATGCAAAGAGTGGGCTTAGAAAGAAGAGGGCTTTGAAGAATATGCAAAGAACTGGCTCAAAAGACAAAAATCTTGCAAATACTGTATCAGAAGAAATGGCTTAGATATACAATATAATGTGTTATTCTTGAGAATATAAACATAGTTGTTGAAGAAAACATTTTCTGAAAGTAAAGAGAAATAGACAATGAAAACTGTTTTCAAAAAAGAAAACAATAAACAAAAATTGGCTAAGAGATAACACAGAAAAAAGACTTTAAACAAACGGAGAAGAAAGTGAAATACTACGCATTTTCTAAAAATGGTTTTATAAAAAAAAATATATTGAAAACTAGAAAAAGAAGTATGTTGCATGATACCTTTAAATTGCATGAAAGAGAGAGGGACATTCTTCAAAATTTATCGAAAATCTCTAAGAAAAAGACTGTAAACTACCGAAAAAAAGAGATTTACAAAAAAATTAAAGTATTGATAGATGATCGAGATATTGATCCAACAAATAAAAAAAATAAAATAAAATTGAAAACGTTCCATCAAGATTTAAAAATAGAAAGAGAAAAATTAAATTAAATCTTTCAACCAGAAATTTGTAAAGAATATTAAAGAAGAATTTCAAAATTAGAAAGAAAAAGAAATTAATAAATTTAGAAGTAAAATGGAGAAGAAAAATGCAATTTTTCAATGGTCAACTATTGATTTGTATCAAGTTTCTTTATTAAGGAATGGAGTTTTAGTTACTTTCTCAACTCTCCTGGTAACTGGGGAATTTTCGATTTAAATAAATTTCAAGTGAAAATCTTTACATTCTTGCTACTTCGGTGTTAATTGCAACGTTAATTGAAGAAAGATAGAAAATTAGTCATTTGAATTTGCATTTGAAGGACACACTCGAGATTATGCAAAGAGTTTTAAAGTTTCCTGCATCTAATATCTTTTCTATTTTCTTACACACTCTCTTAAATTTATGTTGTATAATCCGTGTAATTTTCACACTTAAATACAGCCAAACCTGCGAATAACGGACACTTGGCAGGAATATAAAAAATGGAGACGTTATTTGAAGGTTATTTTGCATGCAGTTAAAAAACAGAAACGTTCTCCTGAAGAAATGGTCACCCTATACTGTATATCGAAGGTATTTCATGTAACAATATACTTTTTTGATATATTGTTATGTGAAATTTACTTCTTCAACATATCTAGTACGGAATTTATTACTTGTACTGTATAGTAGATTTAGCGTATAAACAATACATTAATTGCAGGATATCGTTATATGCCACAGTGGTATTGCACATTGCAATACCACTGTGGCATATGTATAAGAATATAACAATATTTTATTGCAGTAATAATAAATATGTTGCAGCACATTCTTACCTGTAAACATCTCTCTTGCTTAATACTGGTATAGGCAAAATACTAATTGCAGAACTAAATTCCTCCAATCCTCCAAGGAATAAAACTACAGAACAATAGTTGTGGGTTCGCGCCTGACCAAAAGTTTGCCACGTGGAGTTTTCCAGCCTTCTACGCGTATCTAACAATTAAATATGAATTAATTTCCTATAGAAAGTTCACCCACTATGAGATTTTCCTTGTCGAAGTACAAGGAGAATGCCAGACCGTCCAGGCGTTACGTGCCTTATTTCAACAATTAATCAAATTTCTCGAATTTTATTTAGGAAAAACAAAATTAAGAAATTTAAAGTTAAATTCACGCAGAATGTTCTGAAAATATATAAAAATTCATACACAAAAAATTGACTTGGAAGCGTTACAGAATGCGAAACATAAAGGAAATGGGTGGAAAAAAATCAGTAAAGAAGCTGACACGAAACATTTAAAGCATCTTTATGTGGGATGAAAGTGAATTTATGAAAAAAAAATCTTTTGTAGTATTGTAACTGGATACAGCGTGTGTAACTCTTCTATCGATTTACTTGCGGTTAGATAAATCATCATCACTCTTACTGAAAGCTTCTCTTTAGCGAAGTTGAAACAGCGTTGAAACCTGTCTAAGCCGACTTCTTCTCAATTGAATATTCCTTATCCTTTCCTACAGGAGAATAAATAAATTTCGGATTTTTTCAGATGATAACATAAAGCAAAATTAAGTTTTCGATAAGGACTCCCCCCAAACAGAAATCACTTACACGACTTGTCACTAGCAGATATCGTTCTGTGATAAAGGAGATATTTATCTCGGATTTTTTACTATTTTATTTATATTTCTAATTTTTAGTGTATTATTTGGAAAGAGTAAAAATCTTTTTTTAACATTACATTGCCCAAATTCTCACCCAAATTTTTATGTTTAAATTCGTGTGAAGAGTAATAATGATTTTTGAAAGTTTTTAATTTGTGTACAAATGATTATGGGTTTATATTGGACAGAGGAGGTTTTTGTCTTAAAATCCCATTCGGCCAATATAAAATCACAGTCATTCTTACGTGTAACGAGCAAAAGTTATTGTGGTATTGTCACAATGCCGGGATGCAATTTATTTAATTTAAAATATACGCTCTCGATCTCACATTAGGGCTTTGCCCCTGTAAATCATACTTTTCCTGATAACAACAGAGTCATGCTGGTCATCCCCTTTCAGGGAAAAATTTTGAATTGAAATCACATGACTTCCGGTTTATACCGGTAGTTTTTATACAGTTATTCGGGCGTACTGATTCTAATATTTTCATATCTTATGTCGACTTTCATCTATCCCACACCCTTCTCGAGATTCAGTAAGGACAGACAGTGGGAATTAGGAATTTATAAGTCTACAATTTTTTTGTAAATTCAGCCCAAAAAAGTGATATTTTTTTGTCTAATATATTAGTAATTTACAGTGAAGTAACTTCTCAATTATTACCATTTTATGCACAACTCCGCTCAAATGTACGCTACGTAACGGATATATTTGTCTTGGCCAAACGTAAAAAGTAATATGCCAAATTATTTAACGGGGTATTCCGCCCAAAGATAGTCATCGTGTAAGTATATTTTGAGCGGAGTAGGGCGCGATATGCCAAAGCAAGTAGGAATTTTTTTTTAGCAACTTCGCCCATAATCGCAGGTATATCTTTATCTGAAAGCTCTAAAGTTTTATTTTTTGGTGATATTTTAAGCAAATTTGATGAGTTAAGTGGCCATAAAATGCTGTAAAAAACGGCCATCGTGACTTATAAGAACTAATTTTAAAACAGAAGGAGAAGGAGGAGGGGAGGGACAGAGAGAGAGAGAGAGAGAGAAGCATTTTAAGTGTTTAATTATTTGTTTGGCAGAATGTCGGGAAAATATCTCCGTGAAATCACGTGATGTATTCTCGCTACTGACTTTTTAAAGAGGTAGCGAGTCAGGTAACAGTATAAACGACATTTGTCACATTTTGGCAAGGAGCATGGATATTTTTATGACATAAAAATTCTCGATTTTTTCCTCCGGTTTTAGTCACGTGATCGGCAGAAGATGTCCCCTTTTTTCATTCTCGTAAACGACGTGGGATTGACATATTTTCTAAAAATAGAATTTTTACCATTTCCTTAAAAGACAAAAGTTAAAACAATTTTTTTCCAATTTTCTTTTTTTAAAAATGTACATTTACTGGATGCTAATATATATATATTTTTTTAAAATAAAATTATTATTTCTTACAAATGTTTAAAAATATGCATGTATAAAATTATGAAAATACATAAAAAATTACATAACTACGTGACCTTTGAACTTTGGCCAAGTGGCATTAGGAAACGTGCGGGACACGTGCCTTTGATGCCAGGTAAGAGGGCCTCGAGAGGAAGGGTGTGTAAGGGGGGATTGGACTAAGTGTGGCGTAGAGAATACGTATAGAATTGCAGAGACAAGTTACTGTTCTGTATTAATGCAAAAAGTTAGTTTTCCATGTCTTAACACTGTTCTGTGTTCCATTTTATGTAAATATAAACCTTGCTTGTTTAATTAATTTTGAAAATTAAAAGAGTTATGCTTCATTAAGCAAGAATATATAATTTGTTTCTTGTCATTAATGCCATATCATTTACATTTATTATATTAAAATACAAATAAATGAAGTATACAAAGCTATTGTAATAGATACTGTAAATGCAAAGCTGCTGTGCAAAGACTATAAAGTTAATTTTAAATGTATGATTCATTTAAAAAACACCTTTAAAAATACGTCATATCTACACAGTTTTTAAATGTAATGCTTTGTGTTAAAGTATAATAAATAAAAATTAATTAAGCTAAGTTATTTTTCCCAGCTTAGAAAGAAAAATCTTGTCACTAATAAAAAGCAAAGTTTTTATTTTCCTTTTCTTAACTATAATTGGGTTTATTAATATTAAATACTACATAAAACCATCTCTCTAGATTACATTTTTAATTCTACTTGTATTTTATTGAAAAACTAAAAATTATCAAAAGAAATATCAATATCGAATTTATGTGAATAAAAGACAAAAATTACAATAGGAAATCTTAATGGAATGAATGAAAATAAATTGCTTTGTCCACCAGAAAAACTTATACAATTAATTGTATTTTTTCGTTTAGTTTTAAAAATTATAAGTGGAATTTAGAAAAAAGAAATTTATTTTATTTGTAANTTCACTGTACACTTCTCCACTAATTTGCATAATTCACTGTACAGTTCCCCAATAATTTGCATAATCCATTGTACAGTTCCCCAATAATTTGCATAATCCATTGTACAGTTCCCAAATAATTTGCATAATCCATTGTACAGTTCCCCAAGAATTTGCATAATCCACGGTACAGTTACCCGAGAATTTGTATAATACACGGTATAGTTTTCCAAAAATTTGCAAAATTCCCTGAACAGATTTTCATGAATCTGTACAATGCACAAACACCTTATACAAATCCTCAATAAACAGTAAAATCCACTTTACAGCTACTCAAGAATCTTTGTTCGATTATACAGAACTTATTATGTGACAAGGATTTTTTAGATTTCTAAATTTGTATAATCTAGTATATCCTAGAACGTGTAAAATCTTCTCCAGACAGAAGATATCAAATATCGAGAAAATGTAAAATACATGTAAATGTATTGTGTAACAGTAAACAAAGCATTTACATTAATCTATTACAGTTATTAGAAACATTAAAATATTTCTAATGCTCTAACCCTGTAAAATGTAGCATGCAGATAATCCTATTGCAGTTCTTAGTACATGTAAAGTATCGTGTTGTAGAACTTAAAATCCTTTATATATTGTATTAGAGAACTTAAATCTTCTTAAAAAGTTCGTAAAAATATAAAAAATTATAACACATTGTTTTACAGGACTTGGGTTGCAATGCCAAATTGCAATATAATTCTAGTAATTTTGGGAATTTAAGTAGATATTGTGTTATGAATTTGTAACATTAAGTAGTGAAATTTGAGCATTTTAAAAGCAATAATACAAGTAATCTATACAGTACTTAGAGCTTGCGAACTATGGTATTTGTACATATAACACCTACATCACATCGTAAAAATTATAAACTTGTATAAAAATGAATATGTAAACGAATATAATATCTTATTCAAAGATAAGTCTGAAAGAGCTTTATTAATTTTACATTTGTAATTAAATTAGATTAGAAAAAAAAAACAGTGCAAACACTTGCAGAAATGGTTGAAGGAACAGCAAAAGAGAAATTACTTGTGCATCTCTTGGAAAAAAAAATGGAAAGTTTCAGTGAACTGTGAGAAGGTCAAGTAAAATGTTAATTAATTCAAGAAGACAATATTTTTTCTCTTTTCAGATTCGTGAAAATTGTTCGAGCATTAATAATTTTCTTAAATATTGCTCTTTAAGTTTCCATAAATCCGCCATTTTTTTCCGGAGATGCTAATAGAAGTTTAACCATAAGATAATTGTTGAAACTACTATTTTTCTTATAAAGTACTGAGTTTTTTTTTATTTAAAATGTATTTAACACTTAGGTGTCATTATAGATATTATACGTAACATAGATTGCATTGTATATCTTTCTGTATGTGATATATACAGCAAAATATACATTAAAAAAAATTACCAGTTTCTTGTTGTTTATGGAATTTTACTGTATATAAACACCTGAAAAACTTGTACGTGTTTCTCTATGTGCAACAAACATACGTACGTGTATCTGTTTACTGACAATAAATACGTAACGTATGTATGTATAGGTGTGTTTTACATATACATTATAAAAATAAACCAAATATATACATGAAAATAAAGTATAAATGTATGTAAACACGCACATACATCTGTAGAAAAACTACACACTGATAAATACCTACATATATACACGTAACTACATACAGCTGCAGACACACCTATACACACACTACAAACAGTTAAACACCTACACACAGGCATAGTGTACAACACGTGTACACTTACAAACAAGGTATATATTAAACTGCGTACACAGATATAAGTAATTTTCTGTATATCTTGTTATATAAAGATTGAATTGTGTAAATGTTATTGTGAATCTTTGTTTTTACACATGTAATTTATTTATAACGAATTATACAATAATATAGACATGTATTTTAATATTTATATCTCTATAAAAATTTACAATATTTGATTTATATATTTATTTTCTTAAGATTTCGTCTGAAATACAGCTTATGCTGGAGAGTTATTTTTATAACTTGATACCTTTTTGCTTTGCTTTGTAAACAAGAAATCAATCACTCGACTTTCTGGTTTTCAATAAAATTATTATAAATTTTTATGTTTATTCATAACATTTTTATTTAATTTTTAAATTTTTATAAGTAAGAAAATTATTTAATTCATTTTTTATAGTAAAATATATTAAACATGATGTAACAGGCAGGACTGTTTCAAGATAAATCCCTGATGAGTGATTGAAAATCTAATTTATAATCAAGTAGTTCGTTAATGACAGGTGGTTTTCTTGAGAACTATCGTTAAGAAATCAACAAAAAGCAAAATCTCTGAAGACATAAGGAAATCTTAAAGATCTGCTAAAGGGTTTGCAAATAAGTCTGTTGCTCTTAAAAAGGCCACTGGGTATTTTTGTTATGTAATATCAATGATTTCTCATTAAGTTCTGTTGATACTTCGAATAAATAATAAAAAAGGGGGCCATAATCGGTTGTAAATGGCTCCTCTAAGAACTTTTTCGAAGAGATTAAGAAATTAACAAAGAAAGATATTCACTTAGAAGAGAACAACTAGAATATTGATGATAAAAATAGAAGTTTGCAGTGTCCAAAGAAGTGAAAGAGGAGAACATTGAAAAATATCCAAAGAATTGGCTTAAATCGTTGCAAAAGAATTGGCTCAGAAAGAAGAGGGCTTTGAAAAGCATGCAAAGAGCTAGCTTAGAAAGAAGAGGGCTTTGAAGAACATGCAAAGAACTGTCTTAGAAAGAAGAGGGCTTTGAAGAACATGCAATAAACTGGCTTAGAAAGAAGAGTACTTTGAAAAACATGCAAAGAGTGGGCTTAGAAAGAAGAGGGCTTTGAAGAATATGCAAAGAACTGGCTCAAAAGACAAAAATCTTGCAAATACTGTATCAGAAGAAATGGCTTAGATATACAATATAATGTGTTATTCTTGAGAATATAAACATAGTTGTTGAAGAAAACATTTTCTGAAAGTAAAGAGAAATAGACAATGAAAACTGTTTTCAAAAAAGAAAACAATAAACAAAAATTGGCTAAGAGATAACACAGAAAAAAGACTTTAAACAAACGGAGAAGAAAGTGAAATACTACGCATTTTCTAAAAATGGTTTTATAAAAAAAAATATATTGAAAACTAGAAAAAGAAGTATGTTGCATGATACCTTTAAATTGCATGAAAGAGAGAGGGACATTCTTCAAAATTTATCGAAAATCTCTAAGAAAAAGACTGTAAACTACCGAAAAAAAGAGATTTACAAAAAAATTAAAGTATTGATAGATGATCGAGATATTGATCCAACAAATAAAAAAAATAAAATGAAATTGAAAACGTTCCATCAAGATTTAAAAATAGAAAGAGAAAAATTAAATTAAATCTTTCAACCAGAAATTTGTAAAGAATATTAAAGAAGAATTTCAAAATTAGAAAGAAAAAGAAATTAATAAATTTAGAAGTAAAATGGAGAAGAAAAATGCAATTTTTCAATGGTCAACTATTGATTTGTATCAAGTTTCTTTATTAAGGAATGGAGTTTTAGTTACTTTCTCAACTCTCCTGGTAACTGGGGAATTTTCGATTTAAATAAATTTCAAGTGAAAATCTTTACATTCTTGCTACTTCGGTGTTAATTGCAACGTTAATTGAAGAAAGATAGAAAATTAGTCATTTGAATTTGCATTTGAAGGACACACTCGAGATTATGCAAAGAGTTTTAAAGTTTCCTGCATCTAATATCTTTTCTATTTTCTTACACACTCTCTTAAATTTATGTTGTATAATCCGTGTAATTTTCACACTTAAATACAGCCAAACCTGCGAATAACGGACACCTGGCAGGAATATAAAAAATGGAGACGTTATTTGAAGGTTATTTTGCATGCAGTTAAAAAACAGAAACGTTCTCCTGAAGAAATGGTCACCCTATACTGTATATCGAAGGTATTTCATGTAACAATATACTTTTTTGATATATTGTTATGTGAAATTTACTTCTTCAACATATCTAGTACGGAATTTATTACTTGTACTGTATAGTAGATTTAGCGTATAAACAATACATTAATTGCAGGATATCGTTATATGCCACAGTGGTATTGCACATTGCAATACCACTGTGGCATATGTATAAGAATATAACAATATTTTATTGCAGTAATAATAAATATGTTGCAGCACATTCTTACCTGTAAACATCTCTCTTGCTTAATACTGGTATAGGCAAAATACTAATTGCAGAACTAAATTCCTCCAATCCTCCAAGGAATAAAACTACAGAACAATAGTTGTGGGTTCGCGCCTGACCAAAAGTTTGCCACGTGGAGTTTTCCAGCCTTCTACGCGTATCTAACAATTAAATATGAATTAATTTCCTATAGAAAGTTCACCCACTATGAGATTTTCCTTGTCGAAGTACAAGGAGAATGCCAGACCGTCCAGGCGTTACGTGCCTTATTTCAACAATTAATCAAATTTCTCGAATTTTATTTAGGAAAAACAAAATTAAGAAATTTAAAGTTAAATTCACGCAGAATGTTCTGAAAATATATAAAAATTCATACACAAAAAATTGACTTGGAAGCGTTACAGAATGCGAAACATAAAGGAAATGGGTGGAAAAAAATCAGTAAAGAAGCTGACACGAAACATTTAAAGCATCTTTATGTGGGATGAAAGTGAATTTATGAAAAAAAAATCTTTTGTAGTATTGTAACTGGATACAGCGTGTGTAACTCTTCTATCGATTTACTTGCGGTTAGATAAATCATCATCACTCTTACTGAAAGCTTCTCTTTAGCGAAGTTGAAACAGCGTTGAAACCTGTCTAAGCCGACTTCTTCTCAATTGAATATTCCTTATCCTTTCCTACAGGAGAATAAATAAATTTCGGATTTTTTCAGATGATAACATAAAGCAAAATTAAGTTTTCGATAAGGACTCCCCCCAAACAGAAATCACTTACACGACTTGTCACTAGCAGATATCGTTCTGTGATAAAGGAGATATTTATCTCGGATTTTTTACTATTTTATTTATATTTCTAATTTTTAGTGTATTATTTGGAAAGAGTAAAAATCTTTTTTTAACATTACATTGCCCAAATTCTCACCCAAATTTTTATGTTTAAATTCGTGTGAAGAGTAATAATGATTTTTGAAAGTTTTTAATTTGTGTACAAATGATTATGGGTTTATATTGGACAGAGGAGGTTTTTGTCTTAAAATCCCATTCGGCCAATATAAAATCACAGTCATTCTTACGTGTAACGAGCAAAAGTTATTGTGGTATTGTCACAATGCCGGGATGCAATTTATTTAATTTAAAATATACGCTCTCGATCTCACATTAGGGCTTTGCCCCTGTAAATCATACTTTTCCTGATAACAACAGAGTCATGCTGGTCATCCCCTTTCAGGGAAAAATTTTGAATTGAAATCACATGACTTCCGGTTTATACCGGTAGTTTTTATACAGTTATTCGGGCGTACTGATTCTAATATTTTCATATCTTATGTCGACTTTCATCTATCCCACACCCTTCTCGAGATTCAGTAAGGACAGACAGTGGGAATTAGGAATTTATAAGTCTACAATTTTTTTGTAAATTCAGCCCAAAAAAGTGATATTTTTTTGTCTAATATATTAGTAATTTACAGTGAAGTAACTTCTCAATTATTACCATTTTATGCACAACTCCGCTCAAATGTACGCTACGTAACGGATATATTTGTCTTGGCCAAACGTAAAAAGTAATATGCCAAATTATTTAACGGGGTATTCCGCCCAAAGATAGTCATCGTGTAAGTATATTTTGAGCGGAGTAGGGCGCGATATGCCAAAGCAAGTAGGAATTTTTTTTTAGCAGCTTCGCCCATAATCGCAGGTATATCTTTATCTGAAAGCTCTAAACTTTTATTTTTTGGTGATATTTTAAGCAAATTTGATGAGTTAAGTGGCCATAAAATGCTGTAAAAAACGGCCATCGTGACTTATAAGAACTAATTTTAAAACAGAAGGAGAAGGAGGAGGGGAGGGACAGAGAGAGAGAGAGAGAGAGAAGCATTTTAAGTGTTTAATTATTTGTTTGGCAGAATGTCGGGAAAATATCTCCGTGAAATCACGTGATGTATTCTCGCTACTGACTTTTTAAAGAGGTAGCGAGTCAGGTAACAGTATAAACGACATTTGTCACATTTTGGCAAGGAGCATGGATATTTTTATGACATAAAAATTCTCGATTTTTTCCTCCGGTTTTAGTCACGTGATCGGCAGAAGATGTCCCCTTTTTTCATTCTCGTAAACGACGTGGGATTGACATATTTTCTAAAAATAGAATTTTTACCATTTCCTTAAAAGACAAAAGTTAAAACAATTTTTTTCCAATTTTCTTTTTTTAAAAATGTACATTTACTGGATGCTAATATATATATATTTTTTTAAAATAAAATTATTATTTCTTACAAATGTTTAAAAATATGCATGTATAAAATTATGAAAATACATAAAAAATTACATAACTACGTGACCTTTGAACTTTGGCCAAGTGGCATTAGGAAACGTGCGGGACACGTGCCTTTGATGCCAGGTAAGAGGGCCTCGAGAGGAAGGGTGTGTAAGGGGGGATTGGACTAAGTGTGGCGTAGAGAATACGTATAGAATTGCAGAGACAAGTTACTGTTCTGTATTAATGCAAAAAGTTAGTTTTCCATGTCTTAACACTGTTCTGTGTTCCATTTTATGTAAATATAAACCTTGCTTGTTTAATTAATTTTGAAAATTAAAAGAGTTATGCTTCATTAAGCAAGAATATATAATTTGTTTCTTGTCATTAATGCCATATCATTTACATTTATTATATTAAAATACAAATAAATGAAGTATACAAAGCTATTGTAATAGATACTGTAAATGCAAAGCTGCTGTGCAAAGACTATAAAGTTAATTTTAAATGTATGATTCATTTAAAAAACACCTTTAAAAATACGTCATATCTACACAGTTTTTAAATGTAATGCTTTGTGTTAAAGTATAATAAATAAAAATTAATTAAGCTAAGTTATTTTTCCCAGCTTAGAAAGAAAAATCTTGTCACTAATAAAAAGCAAAGTTTTTATTTTCCTTTTCTTAACTATAATTGGGTTTATTAATATTAAATACTACATAAAACCATCTCTCTAGATTACATTTTTAATTGTACTTGTATTTTATTGAAAAACTAAAAATTATCAAAAGAAATATCAATATCGAATTTATGAGAATAAAAGACAAAAATTACAATAGGAAATCTTAATGGAATGAATGAAAATAAATTGCTTTGTCCACCAGAAAAACTTATACAATTAATTGTATTTTTTCGTTTAGTTTTAAAAATTATAAATGGAATTTAGAAAAAAGAAATTTATTTTATTTGTAAAGTTTGTTTTCGATCGATTCGCTAATTGCTAAAATTTTAAAACTTATTTGAATTTAGTTTTCAGAGGTTTTTTTTCCTGCCAGAAAGGCTTTCTCACTTCCAGAAAGATTTCTTTTACCTCCAGAAAGAATTTTTACCTCCAGAAAAACTTTTTCACTATTAGAAAAGTTTTTTACCTCCAGAAAGGCTTTTTTACTTCCAGAAAGGTCTTTTTTACCTCCAAAAGAAAGGCTTTATCACTTCCAGAAAAATTATTTTTACCGTTAGAAAGGTTATTTTTACCCCCAGAAAGGTTTCTTTTACCTCCAAAGGTTTTTTACCTCCAGAAAATCCTTTTCACTATCAGAAAAGATTTTTTTTAATCTCCAGAAAGGCTTTTTTACGGGGCTGTGGAGTCGCGTGAAAATCTACCGACTCCGACTCCGACCAGGGGCTGACTTGTTACCGAAAGAGACCCGGAAATTCTGATATCATCACGTGACCTAAAAATAAAAGATTCAATAAATAGAGTTCTAATAAAGAGAGAACGTAGAAACTTTTTATTCCATAGCTAAAAGACTCCTCTAAGTAATATATAAATATGTATTCGATAATTTTTACTTTTCCGGCTGTTATATATAACAGAGGGAAAGTGTAGCGCTCGGTCAAAAAATGACCCCTCCCAAATTTTTACATTTTTGGATTCAAGACACCTTGAAATTTCGAGATATGCAAAAGATTCGAGGTTTTTTCTATATATGTGGATGTTAGACTGTGTGGGGAGCATGATTTTGTTCACCCTGTTTGAAGCCTAATAATTTCTGTGGTCAGAGTGGCCAGAATCGGAGTCAGAAGGTTTAACACAGGAGTTAGTTATTAAGCGTCAAAGTGGTTGAACTAAATCGTGTCCCCATATACATTGTAACATCTTAGGCGAGAACATGTTAACGAATTTTACTGTACTATTATAAAATGATAAAAAAAAAGCTTACTTTGAGAGTAGAGACGAGTTTTATTTATTTATTTTTTTAATTTTGAAGGCTAATAACGAGTAAAATATTCATTAAGAGATATGACACGTGACCAGTTTTATGTCTTCACCCTGTCGACCTTTAATCAAGAACCAAAATTTAATAGCATTAATGCCCCTTTGTACACAATTTACAGTGCCACATTTCGTCGGATTTTTAACGCCGACGTCACAATCTTCTGGAACAGGAAGAGGGTCAGGATAGGGAGCCTAGTTTTTCCCCTGTCCGTTTCCTCCTCTCTGCGGACACTCATGGCCATATGCTCTTTTATTTAGCATTACGATGCATGACTCTCATTTAACATCCTAACATGCGAGTCGATATTTTTGTTGGTAGAGGCATGTATTGTACTTACTATTTTATTCCTATTTTAGTATATAAATTTATAAATATAAGCCTATATGTTGTATTAATCAAATACAATTCAATAATAAGCCGAATGCTTCTGGTAACAGACGACTACACCAACGCATGATTATTATTGATATTATGCTCTCGAGTTTATTACCCTTATTGTAAACAAATGGAGTCTATTCACTGTTATATACAAATTAAATTGCGAAGTTTATTACCATTGTAGCAAATGTACGGCTATTTATTGTACTTATAAACAGTAAATGGTATACAATTACAGCTTTATCTTAAGGTTAAGGTTAAAAACTTAATGACTGTGCTATTAGAGTAGTGTGAAGATGAGTGGTTCCATTGACAAAAGTAGGACAAAATCATCACTTAGATTAATTACTAACTATTTTCATCACTAAATACACTTTAGCATCAATTACTTATTGTTTTCAGTAGCAATAAGCAATAGCTTCACAGTTATTTACAAGACCCGAACCCCCTTATCTTTCTTTGTAACTAAATAAAATAAAAATCAGATAAGTAAGCAAATTTATACATGCATTTATACATAAGTATGTAAGTTTATATTTCATCCCATTACGCTAGTGGCTACATTACAGCGGTAGTTTTCATTAGAGGTAGTTAGCAAGTCCGTTGGTGAGGTTCGAACCAATGATCAGTGTTCATTAGTTTTATTCACTTGGCATGTGCTACATGGAGCTTTTCGGGTATTTTTTCACATCTAACACTTAAATAAGCGCCAGTTTCTCATAGGAAATCCTTCCAGAAGGCACCCCCTAGGCAGATCGTCCATATTTTCTTACCACATTCCATCAAACCAACGCAAACAGGGATGAATTCATTTTTTAACCTAATTTGAGCCTTTAATATAGGTACAAGTTACGTTACTAATTGTGTGATACACATATTACACTAAAAATTAAAGACATTTACTATAAATTCTTAACGTTACTAACCATTAAATGGGAACAGTAATTGCCATTTTTGTTTTTATTACTTCTCCGATTGAATTACTTAATTATTAAAGATTATATATATATATATATATTATTAAAAAGCTCGAGTTTGGTTCCTATAATTACTAAATTTCTCATTTAAAGATTGATAACACCATTTATGCCAGGAGCTAAATTTATTGATTACGTTAGCCTTTAATGTGAGAAATGTTCATGTTTTCCTAAGCTGATTTTTAGCATTTACATTAATTTAAAACTTTTAAATCGATGAAAAATTTTAAATTATGTATCTTAATACTTAATTTTTAATGAAAGATATTATCTCGGACGAATTTAACTGCAAAAAAAAAACTTTTATTAATTTTTCAAATTATCTTTTATTCCACGTTTAATCTCGTTTATAATTGCCAATTTTCGGCAAAAATTTATACATTTTTATCATTCTACATTATTTAAATTCACGAATTTCTTCTTGTTTTCGACATTATTATGATAATTGCTTCCATAATTACTGCATTGTTACGTCTTCATTTCCTCACCAACTACGTAACAATACTTGTTGATAAGTATTGTTAGGTAGTCCTCAGAAGAGTATTATTGTTAGGATTCTCAAAATATTATTGTGTAAGAATATTCAATGTGTTTACGTAATAATACTGTAAAAAACTACGTAACAATAATCATCGAAAAAATATTGTTACTCAATTTTATTACGTAATAATACTTTGAAAATTACGTAATAATGCTTCATCGTAAAGTATACACAGTAACTGATGAAGTATTATTACATAGTTTCTTTAATGTATTGTTACGTCATTAAATCATTGTTACGTAATAATGGTAAAGGATAAATTTGACTTTCAGCATTATTACGTCAATTTTTATATTTACATTAATGGATTTTTTATCTTTTGCAGCAGTCTGTGAAAGAGCGCCATTCAACCAGGCGACAACAGTCCGTCCAAGGAAGAATATTACCAGTTCCAACAGATGTTGGGGTAGCTTCAAGCAGTTCGTGCCACTCACTCTCCAATCAATCTACGGAACCGGATGGTTGCGAAACCAGTGCAGCATCCAGCATAAACGACCTGACCTTCGAGGCAGAACAACTAGAAAGGGCAGTACGTCACAACGACTTGTGTTATGTCAGAAGGATGCTAGAGTTACATCACGGACGATTCCCTGTTAATCTTCACGGGAGTCTACTAGATAAGTCTAGTTGCGAAACCAAGAGCCATTGCGTGAGCCAAGATGTGGATATATTGTTGAGGAAGAGTCAGACATTTCTCGATCGCCTGGACAGAAACGACAGCGTTTCGACAGAACAAGAAACACCACCCATATTTGCCAATGCGTTACATTTAGCTGTGGAGTACAATTCGCAGGACGTAGCGCGTTTGCTGCTCAAATATGGCGTGGATCCTAATGAATGTGGTGTAGGCTGCAACGACATGTGGAGGAGGAGTAGCTACACCGGTCCCACGGAAGGAAGTCCCGCGGAAATTAAGGGTAGAAGGTTTAGCCAATTGCTCACTCCAGCCACGGCTCGACACTACACGGATGGGAGAAGCTCCCCCGTATTTCTTCCTAGACAATTAGTTCATATGAGGAGAGATATCGCTGATGATCTGCGAGTGGTATCGATAGCCCCAGACGGACGCCCTTTGACTTACGAAGAGGTTTATAGCAGAGACGTACTCTATGCCTTACCGCCCTTGTTCCTAGCTGTAGTGCTCGGTAATCCCGGGATGGTGCACGTTTTATTAAAGTATAACTCCTCACCCAATTTCCAAGACAGGCACGGGGTAACGCCGTTACATCTGTCAGCTTGCGTGGAAAGGACGCCGTGTTTAAGATTGCTCTTGGAGAGCGGTGGGAGGTTACACATGAAAAATCATAAAGGAATTACACCCCACGACTTAGCCGATCAAAATCTTGCTCATTTGCAACAAGCGCTCATTGACGAAGCGGTGAATAGTTTCGTTTCTGATCCCATAACTGACGATGACCCCTTGATGTTCGGAATCGGTTGTAAGCACACCCTCTTCAGAAGGTTTCAGGACAGCAAGTATCAGAGACATATGTCAAGAAAAAAGGACTACTTATCTGTAGACGAAGCTGCAAGGGGTTCTCCTGAAGGCGTTTCGTGTTCTTCCTATCACAGTTCCTTACACAGTCGCCATTCTAACAGAAGCATTCAAAGTGTAAGCGTTTCACACGGCGAAGAAGATAAAAGTAATTCTGTAGAAAAGGTGAGTTTAAAAAAACGACAATTTAATACTTTTATTCTATTTTTAGATTTATTAAAACTCATTTCTCCATACAAAATTAACCATCAAAGTATCATTACCGAAGAATTCTTCACGCGAAATTATTCTTTTCAGATACTCAGACACTAATTAAGAGGAACAAGCAAACTTCTAATCGTTTCCTCTTTTTTTATATATATATATTTCTGTATTTCCGTCGGATGAATAAATTATTTTTTTCACAAATTAAAGACAAAGTCGCTCTAAAATTATTTCTTTTTTAGACGATTACCATTTTTACAGTGTTCTAGAACAAATAATAGACAGCTGGACCTTCCTTTTTAGGCTACACAACTGCCTACATTTAAAAAAGTTCCTTAAAAACACAAAAAAACCAATAAAGATTAAAAATTCTTCTTTAAAATTGGAATAGTAAATCTTGCGACGTCTTGTTAGTTCATCCTTATCTACGTGGGTTTCTGGCTCCTTTTATCTACTGTGGATTAGCGCTGACAAATGTAGATTACGCCAAGATATCCCTCTGGTGACGAATATTAACGATATATTTGTATTTCCGTCGGATGAATAAATTATTTTTTTCACAAATTAAAGACAAAGTCGCTCTAAAATTATTTNACATTTGTCAGCGCTAATCCACAGTAGATAAAAGGAGCCAGAAACCCACGTAGATAAGGATGAACTAACAAGACGTCGCAAGATTTACTATTCCAATTTTAAAGAAGAATTTTTAATCTTTATTGGTTTTTTGTGTTTTTAAGGAACTTTTTTAAATGTAGGCAGTTGTGTAGCCTAAAAAGGAAGGTCCAGCTGTCTATTATTTGTTCTAGAACACTGTAAAAATGGTAATCGTCTAAAAAAGAAATAATTTTAGAGCGACTTTGTCTTTAATTTGTGAAAAAATATATATATATATATTTCTTTTAAATTTCTAAATTACAAGCCAGGGTCATTAGAAGTAACATTAACTTCTGAACAAATTATTAAATTTTAACGATTTCTATTTATTAAGAAGTTAAAGATATCTTCTGATCATTAAAACAATAATTTTTGATTTAATTACAATAAAATTTTATTGTTTTTTAGAATCGTTTTTAATTATATTCTTCCGTAGTTACGTAATCAATTAAAGGAGAAGTTAAAATTTAATATAAGGGGGTCGTAATTAAATGTGTTCTGAAATCTCCATAGAAAGAACTATTGAAAAAAGGTCAATCTACTTTGGTATACAAATTGTTTTTAATAATAATAATAATATGATTATTATTATTAAATTGCAATTTAATACAGTCTAACCTCCAATAAAGAACACCTCTAAACGGCGATCGTTTTTAAGGAACATTTTTTTAAACAAAAATATATACAAAATATCCTTCGATACAGTGCCAGTGGCCGTCATTTACAGGTTTGACTGTATACAGAAATATATAAGTTTTTATATCTAGCGAATAAATTAATTTCCTCGCAAGAGTGTAAGCAACGTTACTTAATAACAAAAAATTTCTTGTAAATTATACATTAATTTTAAGTAGAAATTACAGCTTATGCCTCAACCTGCATATTTATGCACATAACTCAGAATAAATATACAGGTTGAGGCATAATCCTTATCCTGTATATTTACAGTGCGAAGCTTACGCATCAACTACGAATATCAAATTAAATAATTAAGAATTATAAATCTATTACAGAATATTTAACATATAAATGCTTCGTGAATACGTAAAATATTAAATAATGTTATGAAAATATGAATAGAAAGACGTGACGTTACTAAAGTTTTGTATTGAACCGCATATCAAACGCGAATTCTTGTTTTATTAAAAAATATATTATTCATTATCCCCGATGTGTTCTTCCTCTATGCAAATATTGCTTATAAATATCATATGTACTTTAGAAACTTTTCATTATTTAAATAAAGTTACGGTACACTAATTCGTATAAGTTTAAATAATGTTACGAATTTCCTAACGTGTAGATCGCGAGTCACATTTCTAGATAATGTAATATTGTTTGGAGTGAGTAAAAGTGTTGCCAAATAAAAGAAAAAAGCACAGAAGAATATTGGAAAAGAAATAATAGAAATTTTTAAAATTAAAGCAAGAAACGTGCGAATTTCTAGGTATTTTTATACAGGAAAATACGTTTAAAATACGGAAACGTGGAATATTTTTCACAGCAAGATGTAGGCAATAAATATTTAATGACTAGAAACATAAATTTTATAGAACAATTCGAACGAGGTCGTCACACAAGCGTGATCAGTTCAACAGGTTTTATAGCACACGAGTATATCTCTCACTACTAAAGAAAATGCGAACATCTTTCAAGGCGCCGTTTAAAAGCATGCGTTTTTAATATAATTCTTAATGTTTTGCATGGATCATTAATGTGTCATACCCTATTTAATGTAATAAATCTTCTTTAAATCACTTTCTGGTTATATGCCAAAGTGGTTGAAAATTTATCATCATCATTACCAGATTGTGCGTATTAATGTATATGTACTTTTACTTACTTTAATAAATAAATAAAAATTGTTAAAATATGTAATTTTTTTTAATTGGAGAAAAAGTATTTACAGAAACAAATAAGTAAATTTCTAAGGAAATTTTTAGGGATAATAAATTCTTATGGAAAATAAATTATCAGCAAACAAATTGTTGGGAAAATTTTTCCTGATTTTTTCAGGGAATTAATCGTCAGGGAAATTTTTGAAACAGTTGAGAATGTCGTTAGGGAATAATTTGGGGATGTTTCAGTGATTAGTTAGGGAACAATTTGGGGAAGTTTCAGTGAATAAATCATTAGGGAAATTTTGGATGAAATTTTAGGGAAAATTGTTAGGGAAATTTTGGGGAAAAATTGTTAGGGAAATTTTTGGAAAAAAGATTGTTAGAGAAATTTTTGGTTGAAAATGTTAATGAAACTTTTAGGGAAGTTTTAAGGAAATTTGTTAAATCGTTAGGGAAATTTTTGGAAGCTGACTGGAATTTGGGTGAAAATAAATTGTTAATAAGGATTAAATAACGAAAAATAAGCAATAAATTGTTAAAAGATATACACTTTTTTTATGAAAGAAAAAATATATATGTTTATTTTATCATCTTCGAATAAACTTGGCACAAGATGTATATCGGTTGCAAGCAAATTTTTTTTTGATCTCATCTGAGAAAGGTGCAACAATCCAATATTAGTAATGCTTTCTTTATCCAAAGAATAAGTGGTTTCTGAAGCTAGATTTTGTGTTTTGCTAGAAGAAAACTAACTTTTTACATTTTATTTCATCTGTTTTGTTCGGTTACACCTTCATCTACTTATACTATATTCGTTTTTGCTATATGTACATCGAAACTTGTTTGGTTCTAGTAGAAAATTTAATTTTTTCAGAGCACTTTCAGAAATTTTCTTTATGTGAATATTCGTAAATTTGTAAGAAAATTTTCTCTGATAAAAGTCATTTTTATACAATAAATTTACTATTTTGGGGGTATAAAAAAGTTTATTTTTTTTGTTGAAATTTCTTGAAATTTTTGTTTCTTGTGTCGTTATAATTGGTGATAACGTAGAGAATTTTGTATGTATATATTGATAAATATGTGCATGTACTGTTGATTCTGTCATTAGTATGTACAGTACAGTGCATACACTAATAAAATCAGTAAAGTTCACATTATTGTGCCATATTGTAAACGTATGCATAAATAACATTCGTATGCGAGCTTAACTACAATAATGCATTATAAATACGTGCATACACATGATGGTGAGTACTATATTGTCAACACGCACATAGATAAATTCACGAACGAATGTGCCTAGTGAAGTACAGCATCACATTCCGTTATGCGGGCATATAAAACAATTAGAAGTGAATGTGCATACACGACTGAACCTGCACACACGAAAGATTTTAATGCAATTAATTAAATTTCGTTATAAAAATGTGCATACAAAACAGATATTTTAAAATATAGGTTAAGGTGAATCGTTATAAGCGAGTGCACGCTACAGAATGGAGATATGAACGTTGAAGTTATACTGAATTGTAAACACATGGATACAAAATGGGATTGGAATTACGTTAAAACCGCATAAATATGCGCATAACAAACGATGTGGAGAGGAAAATTGTTATAAAGTAACCTAAATAAATAACATCTGACTATTTTTTTAAAGAATTAGTTTATCAATAACGAATACTTTGCTGGTTTCTTCGAGTGGGAAATGTCATGGTTCAGATCCTTTCCGTGTTTAGTGTAGGAGAGCTCCCACTCGGGCGACAAATATTCCTTATTGGCTGGCCAACCCACACTCTCTACAGGTAATTTTTACCTGTACAACTAGGAGAAAAAAAAAGGAAACAAAATTCACTAACATTTAATTCATTGCCTTACAGAGGTGAACACTAGCAGCGACTGCATTGTTGTCATGGTAACAGTTGGAAATCATCTTTTGCTGGTTTCTTCGACGATGAAATGTCACCTACAGCTCGACAGCTTTGCTCTCAACTCTCTTCAACCAGAAAATTACTACAATTTCTTCTTAGAAAGTTATTAGAGCCAACCTTCCAGCTATTGTTTATTTGTATCAGATTAAAAAAAACAGCATGAATTTAACATGGTACAAATTGGAATTTTGGAAGATGCAATGTTGCATTTTTTTGCCACAATTTTTTTTATGGATTTTTTTTTCACTCTGGAAGTGGGTGAAACTTTTTTGAAACTTTTCCCTTGGATCAATAAAATTAATGCACTCTAACACTCTAACTGACTGTGTCGATGCTATAAATTAGTAACTTCCCCCTCCATTAGCTGTATTTAGTTTATTATACAAATCTTCTGCAAATTTAATACTTTATATGTTAAGCGTGATTCATAAATAAATAAATAAAACGAGAAGAAATCATAAAAATCTTTCAGAAAACAGCACCTAAAGAAAATCAAGGTCGAAGTGGTGTAAATTACAATAAAAGCAACAAGTAAAGGGCATAAATAACCATAAATATGCAATATTTTTTTAGTATAAAACTGGATAAAATACTCGTAAACAAGTTTAAATAATTGCATACATTTTTTTTTTCAATTGGTGCTTTAATTCGAAGATAAATAAATTATTAACACCTTCTTTGATTTATATTTTCTAACGTTTTACTAAATTTATTATTAACTTAATCAATTAATCACAAAGAGTTAACCGAATTTTGAGCCACCCCGTTTATGTTACGTGATACAAATGATTTAAGTGATTTTTTTTAAAGTGCTTTATCATAAGTCAATACGTTAAATTTGATTTTAAACTTTATTATTGATTAAATATTCATCAGGTAAGAGTAAATAAAATCAAATCAAATATATGTCTGCGGCACTAGTTTCGGATTTCAAAAATAGTAACAAGATCTTTAACCTAATAAAGTAAACCTCCTAAAATATTTATCTAATCGCATGTTACGTGTAACGTTCGATTTTGCTATGGTTCAATATGTTTAAATAATCGATTTGTTTATTTTTCTCTCCCTTTGCTGTTCCTTTTTTTAAATCTTTATTTATTTTATCGTTTTCTAGTTATGAAATCACTTAAATGTGCTGGTAAATATAAAATTCGGTACTGCAAATTTACTGTCAGTACCTTTTCCTGTGAAGGAAATGTACTAGAGACAGTTTATGTATGCAATTATGTATGTATTGTACGCGTGTGCCCATGTTAAAAGTCATTAAAACTGTATGTAATATGATCCATGTACATGTGCGATATATATGTTATAATTAATAATGTATGAATTATTATGTATGCAGTTAATTATGCATCCTAAGGAAAATGTGTTTATGTTACCTTCGTATACGTGAAATCTAGTGGGTTTAGTGTAATATGTACGAAATACCGAATATCCTAAAACACGTTTATGTATATAAATCTGCATATATGTCATGTAGGTATGAAATATATATACAGTCGACTCCCTATAACACGGGTTCCTATATCACGGCGAAAAAATTGCGACAGTATTCATACAAGCATGCTAAAAAAAACTCCTATAATTCGGTAAAACGTCATCGCCGACTCGTGTCGCGACAGGATTGGTCGAATCTAGACCAATAGCGGATATTGTACAAACCGTTGAGTTTAAACGAGCAGCGGACCTACTAAAAGCCATTTATTATTTAACGTCCATAAAATTATATTAATATTAATGATGTCTCTAAAGTTCAGCGAATTTTTCGCAAAAAAAATAATTTATCAGGAAGCACGCGAGTGCCATTCGATGGCAAGCTCCACGACGAAAACAAGCTTAAGCAATGGCGTAGTCGAACGGTGCACGCTCGGTAAGTAATCCTACAATTTTCTGTTTATAGCATAGTTTATATGGATTATTCCCAAAAAATTATACGTATTTTGGAAATGTTGAGTCGAATTAGTCTAGAATCGATTAATTTTATGGAAGAAATCTTTCAAACAGCCGTAGTCCGTAAACTGCATACGTGCCAGGCTGTGATTGGCTGGACTCGTAGAAAACGGATTCATAAAAACCGGAACGTGTCTACCGTGTTATAGGGGGTCGACTGTACAGTACACAGATAAACATTAAAATGAATACTAAATTTAAAAGTTTAGTTTATTTTAGCCTCCCATTGTTTACGAAATGTCAAGGGAATGAAATCATAAAGAAAAGTGAGGTGTCCAGGTTTGGTTTTAGCTTATATTTTCCACAGGGTCCTAGTAAGTAACCATGAAAATTTTGGTATAGAATGGTCAAAGAGATTATGAATTAAGAGGAGAATGGTGGTTCAGGTTTCATAGTAGACTGTAATTTTTGCGAGATCCTAAAAGTAACTATGAAAAATTCAGTACAGAACAGCCAGTGTTTATAGAACAGGTTGACAGACAACAGACAGACATTTTATATCTATTTGTTACATACATAAACACATGCACGAAATATAAATACTGTATATAAATGCCTGAAATGTAGAATCAATAACAAATGCATCAAAAACTATCACAAAAAACATAAAAAACATGTAATTACATATTACAGGATGAAGATTTACAGTTTCAATAAAGTAAATTGTCTTGTTTACACATCAGTTACGTGTTAAATAAACGTTGCAACGTTCATATTAGTAACATATAATTTAAATTTTACGTAATTATATTTTTTGAAAACTTTTAAAAAAAATCTAATATGTGTATATATATATATATTACCTTAACTTACTTTTAATAATTAATTTTAAGTTGTATATAAACATCAAGAGATGTTTTTTCGTATTAAAAAGAGGGTGATTACAGTCACGTGTCACTCGGAGTATCGACACGTGATGATATTAATCATATGATGAAACAGCTTGAAGGATTTTAGTGTTCAATTTCAAAATATTAAAATTTTAAAACATGTTTATTAATATTCTAAAGTATATTTCTGCATTTATTTTACCGAATTTTAGAATTAAAGCTCCAAAAATTACATTCAAGAATGATTGTTGCTCTTGTGTTACATGAGTAACTTTATGTCATAAAGTAAGAATTATAATTAATTTATAAATTTAAATCGATTAATCATAATTAACTTTTGAGCAGCTTTAAATTATTTTTCATATTTAATGTAAATTTACACGGTTTAGTGAAGTTTTCCTGTGGTTATGTTGCTGCTGGTTCAATAGTATCACAGTGACTGATAAACACACACTGGTTGGACGCGGGTTCGCACCTTACCAAAGGTGCGAACCCGCTGGTCATGCAAAGTTTCCCGGATTTTTTCACGTGTTTAACTGCTAAACAAGGGCAGTTTTCCCTAGAAAGTTCCACGGAGATATCCCTTCGAAGAGTGCCCAAGTGTTGCTTTGCTTCTTTCCATCAATTCCTACTTACACTTCTGCAAAGTAGAATCATGTTTTTTGGATGGAGTTTTATGGAGGATGTCTGATTTATGACGTCATACAAAGTTATTCACTTTTGAAGGAAATGCAAAGCACTTTCAGACATCTGGATTTCCACTAAAACACTCGAGAAATGTACGTGTGAGAGTGAATCGATACGTAAATATGAGCAATAAAACTGTACGTAACTAAAATAAGAAATAAAATATAAAAAACAGCTCTATTTATTTATCGTTAGCTCCTGTTTTTCTACTTAAAATCTAAACTGTTTTATTATTTTAACCGTTTTCTTATTGTCAATGTTCTCGTTTCTAGGATTGGTATAATAAGTCGGATCTCTCGAAAGAGTAATTCAAGGATTCTTTTCAAATTATTCGTTTTTCCTTAAAATAATTAACAAAAAAGTAAAGAAGAAGGTTCGTTCACAATGGAAATCGAACACGGACTCCCTTTGTTTAAATTTTACAATTCCTATATACTTTGCAAGTAAAAAATTGAAATATATCTTTATACAATACAGAGATGATTATATTTGAAATGTTAATTTTCACAGCTCGCTGTAGAGAGAACTGTAGGGCAAATCTCGACAAAATTTGCTATACACACTGTCCTGTGTATGAGGTTTCGATTTCCGGGAAAAAAAATTTACTTCAATTTTCAGCCGCTAGGGCGAAATTTGCGCTGCTGTCCCCTTAATGTGCATACTTAATACGTCTTCAAATGCATTTTTCGGAGTGATGAACACAATTTGATAATATTACTTAAATTACAGATGTGAAATGCAGAATTGAGCGATCAGTTAAAGTGAGTACCACTAGAAAACGTACCATACGTAATATGCCCATTAAGCGGGCAACAGCGCCAAACTTCAACCTAGCGGCTGAGTTTTAAAATAAAATTTTGTCTGAAAAATCTTTTGTTATATGTTTCTTTTGTTTGTATACAGCAACGCGACACAATGGTAATCTGCCGGAGGGGGTGCCTTTCGTGAAGACTTTAATCTTCTTTTTTAAATGGACTTTTCAATTTTCCTACTTTAAATTGACGAAGCCAAAATGAGAATCGAACCCGTACTCTCCTCGTAAATACGCTATAATTCCTAGATGCTATGCAGTAAATGCTGTAAAATAATTTATATATACAGTCGAACTTACAATAATCCTTGTAACTTTTTCTTATAATTCTTGCACATAAAGTAGACATTTTTGCAATAATAAAATGCTGTATATGTATTATATTTTAATTAAATTTACTGTAATATATATCATTTTAAAGGAAGAAAATAGAAAACTTATAAAATCATTGATTTTTCTATTTTCTAATTCGTTAAAAATGAACTTTATACATTTTTGGGGGACTTTTTTTCCTCCTGCGGACACTCAGAGGGCTTTCTCAAACCCCTCTTGAGATTGGGCAGGCCCACAATGGGATGACCAGATGAGGAGGTCTGTCCCAAATATTTTGGATTCGACATATCCGGGTCATACCCCTCCAAATAATTACAGGGGTATTTTGACTTCTCGATTCCGGATCCCACAGAGTGGTAGGTTGAACCTTAACATCTTCAGCCATCCGCCCGGCTAGATGCCTTGTAATATAATATAAAGAATATTGCATAAATATGGGGAAAATACATCAATTATTGAATGTATTCTGAAAATTTTCATTTGTGTCTAAGTCTAACGCCATCTGTTGGCTTTGGACGAAACTTCACCCTGTATTTCAGTATAAAAAGATGTAGAGAGTTAACTTCTTTCCATGTTAATAGTATAAACGTGGGGTTATGGGGTATCACTATAAATATATATGTGCGAGTTTAAGTTAACGAGAAACAATAGATATAATTGCATGCAGTGTTATAATCTACCCTGTATATATGCAAGGAAAGGAGATTTGTTTATTTTATGTATAAAATAAAAATAATTAATTAAAATTGTTATTTTTAAAAATAAAATTTTCTGTAACCTTCGGCACATTGTGTATACTGTAAATATAATAAAATTTATTATTACATTATCATAAATAAACTTATAAATTTATAGTTTACTTTCATTAGAACTTTTCTATTAAATTTATTTCTGTTTTAATTTATTTATGATATAAATTTGAAATATTTGAAAGGTCTATAGAAAAAAAAATTACTTTTTCTTTAACACATATTTTAATGTGTGAAAAAGATTATCAGATATTTTGGCAATAATTTATTTTTAAAATTATTAATAAATCTTTCATATATTTAGTTATGTAAATCACAATTAATTTCATGCTTAGACTTATCGTAATTGCAATTTATTTTAATATTTTATGATGAAATATTGAGTGTTTGGAAACTTTTAGAAGATCTTATGATAGATTTGAAATTTTAATAATTTTTTGACAATAATTATCAAATTTTCAGCAAGAAACGTTCTATTTTTCACGAAAAACTGCGATGTGTTGCAGAGGTTTCGGTTTAGGGAAAAATTACTTCAAAATTCAACCGTTAGAGCTAAATTTGGCGCTGGTTTCTCTTAATGTGCATATTACATACGTCTCTAACTAATCGTTAATTCAAATTGCACATTTTTTATTGAAAAAATTATTAAACTCTGTCATAACTTCTGAAATTCATTGGAAATCGGACGTAACAAGCACATTAAGAGAGTGCAGCGCCAGTTTTTCCCCAGCGGTTGAATTTTTGAAGTAAAAATTTTCCCGTACATCGAAATCGCATATTCAGAAAAGTATGTATAACACGTTTGGTTGAGACATAACAGGTTTTTCTATGCAGCATTCTGAACAATATAGACTTATAGAATATCCTATAAAACTACTGATTTGAATAATCAGTTATTATGTAAGAGCGGTATATGATTAATATTCTAATAATATTTTTTTAAAATCAGTACTATCAGTACATCTATAGAGTGATCCTGTGTATTAATCTAATCGAATAACTGGAATTACTGATCATCGCTAAGGATACTCTACTCTCCTATGAAATTATCTTTAGTACTAGGGGAAATACGGACAAAATGACATACGGTTTTATTTTAGGTTCATAACTCTTTATTGGTAAATCACAGCACTGTCATATTCTAGACCAATCATCTTTGGTTTTTTTCCTATGAAATATACTAAAAATTTACAATATTAAAATAATAGGAAAAAAATATTGTTAGTTTAATCGAGATCATCCACTATGGACAAAATGACATATACTATGGACAAAATGACATACACGTAAAAACTATAAAATTACCGACAAAGTTTACAAATGAAACGCTTGGCTCTTTTAGAAATGTCAGCGCAAGAAGAGTGAGCCCAGCGGAAACAATTTTTAAGCACAGTAACCAGTCTTCTCCAGGCTTAGATCGGGGAAAAAAAGATCTTCGCAATATATGCATGGACAGTTTTCTTCATCATCATGACAGTTATTAGGAAAATTTTCTTTTTCAAGTAACTTTTTAGTAATGTTTCGTCTTTTTTTCTCTGGCGGAGCTTTGGACTCATTCTTTGATTTAATTGCCTTCATATTAAGAGAAGAAGTTAAAACTAAAGAGTTTTGTCGAGTCACGTGATTCGTTGCAAGTTTTTTGTTATGTGAAATATAATAAGTTTGTAAATAATATGTAAGAAAGGAAATAAAGTTTTATACTAAAATTTCTTTTAAACAATAATGAAAGACTTTGTTTGGAAACCATTTTTTATAATTAATAAAACGTTAAGAGATTAAGGTAAGTTCCTTGACTAAGCTCTTATGGACTAAATCAGTGTTCCCCAACCCCCGGGCCGCGGACCGGTACCGGTCCGTGGATCAAATGGTATCGGGCCACTCAAGAAACATTAAATTATTTCCATTTCATTTACTGTGGTATTTCCTCGGATTTGTGCGACTTTTAATGGACGACGGAACAACGGAATAAACTGGACATAAGAAACACACTTCAGGTGTCATTGTCTCCTATTACCCCCAGATAAAACCGTGTCGTTGCAAAGGGGATTGTTAGTTCTCGTGGGTTTTCTGGGGCTAGTTTTATACCTTCTTTTTCTGAATGGTCTCATGGGTTTCCTCCTCAAGATCATACTTATAATCAAACTCAGGGTTCTCATTGATTTAGCGTTCTAGTGAGTTAAAATTTTAAATCGCATTATATTCATTTTTTGGTGTAACTGTATATTACTTTGAAGGCATTTTTAAATACAATTAAATTAAAATTATTAAATTAAATTAATCTAAAATATAAACAATCAACGTCCCCCCCTCAGTGGGCCGCGGTAAAATTATCAAACGTTGGCCGGTCCGCGGCGATCAAAAGGTTGGGGACCGCTGCTCTAGAGTATTCATGGAGTGCTCTGCTTGCTTTGACACTCAGTTTGACTGGTCAGAGTAGAACAGCAAAGTATTCTACTCTTTCTTTGAATCGTTGAGAGTAATTGCACTCGTAGTACTT
>NW_019384586.1:210527-213558 GCF_000671375.1 Centruroides sculpturatus | reverse complement strand
TGTATGTCGTTTTGTCCATATAACGTTATAAAAAAACAAAATTATAAAATAAATACAAAGATGTTATTTTTAATGGAAAAAGTTATTTAAGTGCAACAACAAATTCTTGAGGGTTGAAATAAATGCTACACAAGTAGATAAAATAGTGAAAAACTTATCATCTATACAAAAAAACTTGTTGCGAGGAAAAAATCTCATAACGTATCATTTTTTGTCGTCAGCCATGACACCCGGGCCAATGAGAGGAGTGCGTTCACATTTTGACAGGTTAGTAAAAGCCGCTCGTATAACATGGTGTCATGGTCAGTTGTGCGCTTGAGACCGCCAAATTCAAATTATGGTGCCTATGTCATTTTGTACGTATATGTCATTTTGTCCGTATTTCCCCTACTGATAATCCGTATTGACTGTACAGAGAAATTGAAGAATATTATCCGTATTAATCATAGAGAATAAGTACAAAATATCACGTAGGAATACTGATCATCCATGGTAATTCATTAAATCATAACTGGGATTAAATTTCTTGAAACTTCCTTCTATATTAACTCTCAGATACTAGCTAAGAACAGCTTTGCTATTCTACACAAATATATATATTTAATACTATTGCTTAGGAATTTTTAGGGAATAAATTATTACAGAAATTTATTTCCTCTGGTTGGAAAAATTTGGGAAATTTTTAAGGAAAATCGTTGAGTCGTTAGGGAAAATTTTGGGAATTGTTAAGGAAAATCGTTGAGTCGGTAGGGAAAATTTGGGAAATTGTTAGGGAAAATTTCCGGGGAATTTTTAAGGAAAATTTTTAATTCATTATAAAAAATTTGGGGAATAAACTTTTAGGGAAATTTTTTGGGATTAAGTTGTTCAGGAAATTTTTTTTTTGTAAATTTTTGGTTGTATTTTTTGATTTTTACAACGAAAAAATTTTTTTGGTTGTAAAATATTTTTCAGGGAAATTTTTGAGGAATTGTTAGGGAAAATACATAAAACTTTATTGTATATTATAGAATTTATTTAGTGTGCAAGTATAACATCACCCACCATATAGACACAATGAAATGGAACTGAAACAAATTTTAAAAGTAATTTATTCTGACATTTGAGAAAAAATATTCCTTAACTTTCATATTTGTTAAGGCAAAAAAAAATATGTTATTGTTGAACGTAGTTGATAACATTCACGAATATTGATGTCGAGTAATAAACATATTTCTTTGTTGTGTAAGGTATTTACGGTGATGATCCAATTCGTTTTTATTTTATGTTGAATGTAAAATATTCATGTTTCAGTTGATAACTTTCCTACATATTTTAGAATAGAAAATTCTTTCAAATGTAATTTTTATTTAATTTTGAATATTTCGAAATCCAGAATTTCTTTCGGTTGTCGCTTTCGTACATTGTTTCTATTATAGAAAACAGCTGAAAAATTTAATCTTTTCCTTTGTTTAGAGAAATTAAGCAATTTATCGTTTGTAATTTGAGTTTTATTAGAATTTTTTACTTGTAACTTGGCACCAAGTTTTTCAATAAGTATAATTCCTATTTTTACTTTCTCGGTCGTTACATGTAACAGAGGATAAATATGGCGATCGGTCAAAAAATGACCCCCAAAATTTTTATATTTTGGGACTCAGGAGACCTTTAAACGTCTAAAAATGCTAACAAATTTGGGAAATTTTCTGAATGTATGGATGTTAGTTTGTGTGGATGGGCCACGATCTTGTTCATCCACTTTAAAGCTTAACAATCTTTGTGTCGACTGTTGAAAATTTTTGAAATTTTGAATAAAGTTTTGTGTGGTTAAAGGTCGATGGAGTGGGGAATACAGCAGGGTCACGTGTCATATCTAGAGTGGGATCAGACTTAATGAAGATTTTACTCGTTATTAGTGTTTACAATATATATATAACTCGCGGCTATACTCAAATATATGCTTTTTGCCATTTTATAATATTTATTGATATAAAATTTTTAAAATATAATTTCATAATTTTAACTCTTGCCGGGAAAGTTACGCAACTCATTGCTGGATTTTTTACTATGTGCATTTTCTTCTCTATGGTTAAAACTTCGGTATTTGATCTTGTGAACATAAAGTTTACTTGGCACCAAGTTCTCTCCGTGAGAATAATTTACTTGGTGCCTATTTTTCTTCGTGATCATAACTTAAGACTTAAATAGGGGCCAGTTTACCAAAGAATCGCGTAACCTCGGCAAAACGGACACCTGTTGCGTTGCCTTACCCCATAAATCCAATCCAATCATCTTTATGCTCCTTGATGGCCCAGCGGATAAACCAATGAAAACTAATCGTGGGTTCGAACCTCATCCACTTGCAGTTTAAAGGGTTTCCTTCACGCATCTAACACATATACAGAGGTCGACTTGTCGGTTGACCTCTGTTATATCGATGTATTACGTTGCCATACATCATCAAAAGAACCAATCAATTTTTTCTTTTACTTGGCCATGTACTAAACTTTAAAAAAACAAGAAGTAACGTGATATTTCACCAATGTCATCTCGCCATTTTACAGAAGAAAACGGGAAGAAAAAAAATATAAACTCATTGTATAAAAATCAATTACGATTTTTGCTTTGTTTTTTTTTAATTTTATAGAAAATAAAACCCACCAAAACATAATAATAATATTTTAAAAATAAATCAAAATCTTTATTTCTTTATACTGTATTTTATTATATCGAGAATAAAATAAAATATTAAATATATTTTTATGTAAACCTGTATATGACGGACAGCCGGGTTGTAATTTATTAAAAATCTGCAAATTACCTGAATGTTTCGTCATTTATAATTAAGTAACTCATAAAAGGACACATTCGTAACAGAATATTATATAAATAATTAAATAAAAATCTATTTATTTATTTATATTAACATCACATTAATTAATATCTTTATCGTATTATAATTTTAACAGAAAATCAAATATTCTAATTAATTCTCTTCGTAAATATATTTTTGAAAATTAAAATATATATACTATATATATATATATATAAA
>NW_019384586.1:197899-210428 GCF_000671375.1 Centruroides sculpturatus | reverse complement strand
AATCTTCCACCCCAGGTATAAAATTATTTTAAAAAAAGAATTATTTACTAAAAATTCCAATTTATTTTATTTACAGAGGTAATTTTAAATATTTAAATACATTTAATATTTGAAAACACATTTAATAATTGAAATACAGTGGAACCTCTAAACGGCGGATATTTTTAGGAACGTCTTATTCTCTAATGCGTACAATATAACCTATAAACCACGGCCACATCGGAACGACGGCCAATATTTTTTTTGGTGTGTGTTATTGACGGTGTCCGTTGTTCAGAGGTTTGACTGTATGTATTTTAATTTTTTATTAGTTTTTCTTTCAAATAAATTATATTTATAGCCTCATATATCAGTACGTGTAAACATTAATGTCAGAATAAATCAGCAAAATCAATAATTATCATTTATCCTTTATTTATTTTTATATTAAATAGAAATTTATTCTTTAAAAAAATAAAATATATAAATTCTATATTTATAAACGAAGGAATACTAAAAAAAATTGTTTAAAAAAATAAGAGTAAATCCTCTGAACGAGCATAAAACGACCGTCGTTCAGAGACGTCCGTTGTTTGGAGGTCGGACTGTAGAAATATAATTTATAATTCACAATGCAATCATTGTCATATGTCTTTAGTAATATATAATTAACCCGCAACGAACTTTGATTAGCAGTTAAGGAACCTTTACGCTCCTTAATTGTATAACTTAACTGAGTTAAAGGAATATCTAAAAAGGAATTTAATTCAATTAGTAAAATTATAAATCATCCATGTTCGAATCTATCGTGAAGAATCTCCAATTTAAGCCTGTAGCGACGGGCAGACAAAAGGATCTTTTAAGTAAACCACTTGAGATATTGATAAGTAATCATTAACAGCATAATACAAACAAACAATGGAGTCTTCACGTTCTATAAAAGAACTTTCCTCTTTGATGTGCCTCATGTTATACTACTTACAATTGCTGCAGATGCTTCAGGTTTAAGGAGATTTCTTAAAAGTTACTTTTCACATTTCCCCTCCCCCTTCACTGACTGGAAGATTTATGGAAATTATTACTTCTAAATAAAAGAAAATTAAATATATTTCCACCTTTATATAATTTACAAAATAAAAACTAAATAAATTGTAATTTATAAGACCCTCTAGTTTATTGCAAGGCCCACCAGAATCCGAGTGCATTCAACTAGTGAAGACAAGATTGTTGTGTCGTGGGTTCCTGTTCATCAACGGGGTCTTTTTTACGTGTCTAACTCCTTAATAGAGGACAGTTTTTCATACTTCCGGGTCGTCTCCTCGTGCCTAACACCTAAATAGAGGATAGTTTTGCATGGAAGATCTTTCCAGGAGGAATTCCCAGGCAAATCGCATGTAGAGATAACTGTGTATGTACTGTACGTAATACACGATAAGTGTGTATGTACTGTACTGTACAGTACATTTATGCAAAATGGCCAAAAAGTCAATTAACTCTGATATATTTAAGCACGGAAACTAACCAGTGTTATCAATTATTAAAATAATTGTACATCGGTTAACTTATTTGTGGGCTACTTACTACAGTAAAACCTGTTTAAAGCGGAACCTTAATAATACCTAAACGGAAAGAATTCTTCGGAATGTAGCGATTTTCTAAGTGTAGAAGAAACCTGTCAAAACGGAAAAATATTCGGTACCTTGCGAGTCCAGTTTACACAGGTTTTACTATATTTTTATGAAACACGTTAATACTATATTAACGAAATTATTACAGAATCAAACCTCTGAATAACGACCACCGACGGGAGCTTAGAAAGTGGCCGTTGTTGAGGGGTTATTATGCATTTTGTTCAACTTTTATGAAACGAAAATAGCCTCCGTTTAATGCTGGCCGCTGTTAAGAGGTGGCCTGATTTATTTTTATAAATTAACTTGTAAATTCCACCTTTAACAGTTTGCTATTTTTTAATATATAATTTTAAAATCTATTTTTATTTTCTATGGATTTTATTTCATTTATATGAAGATAAAAATGTATGTAAGATGTTCTTCAGTATCTTAATTCACTTCTTACGGTACATTAACCTTAATAAGTAGTGAAATTTTCTTGAATAATATTAAATTAATGTCAGTTAGAATTTCAATACTTTTAAGGCTTGTAAAAATTTAATTGGATATTTTTTTTTTACTTGTTGACTTTTAAAACTTAAATAAAAATTTCAACTGACATTTCGGATTAATTAAAAAAATCTGTAAGCAATTATCAACAATACTTTCATTTTTTTAAAATGTAAATTAAGTTTTAAAAATAAATTAAATTAAACCGTTTAATATTACAAAATTTTTAATGATTACGTTAAAACCTGTGAAAGAAGGAACCTTAATAAAACGGAAACATGCCTAAACTGAAAAATTTCATAGAAACGCAGTGGTTTTCTGTGTTAAAAAGAAAAAAAAAACCTGTTTAAAACCATTTCACGAAATGCAGAAGACCTATCTGTAAAAAACAAAACTAGTACCAAAAGTTGCCACTGAGGCAGTTTTGGCGCTGTAAGCAACGACCGTTTTACTTATACAGGATACGGTATACGGATAATATTTAATATGGTTCTCATTCTGAAAATGTAAAACCTGTAGAAAATGGACACTGTGTTCGACGGCTTTAATTGATCTTTTGTGATGCTTCTCATAAGCAGTGTGACAGAATCTTTCAAGACTTGCCCTTAATAAATCAAGTGTGCTCATAAATAAAAAAAACCTTTACGTTGCTTGCAGCGCCAAAATGTCCACAGTGGCAGGTTTAAGTACTGACTTTTTTTACAGAAATGTCTCTCGCATGTCCGGAAATATCACCATACAAAATTTGGTTCCATTTATACTGTTAAATATCTTTTTAGATCGTTGAATAGAGGTATTTTTATTATAATTAACGGATACGTTATATTTACATTAAAAAATACCTTAAAATAATTTTTAAAATTCAATAATTAAATTAATATTACATTAAACGTGTTATATATAATTATATTTCTATTCATTTCAGCAATTATTTATATAATAATATTTAAAAATTTAGCAAAATAAACTTTAAATAAATAATTAATTTGATAAATATTAATCTAAATTCTTTAATAACACCATATCGTACCGAATTAACGTTTAATTAAACTTTATTTTCTTAAAAATTCCCATAAATTTAATTATTTTTTTATTACTAAAGAAGTATTGTTGTAACAGAGTAATTTCTTTTTCAAAATTTCTGAAATTACTCCATTTACAACAATACTTTTTTTCGTTAATTGCGTAATAGACAAATTTACTTAAATATAATTAAATAACACACTTAATTGTGTTTTTATTTCACGAAATTGATTAATAAGATAACGATATTTAACTCATTGTTACAACGGATTAAATAAATAAAAAAAATTGTATTGAGGGGAAGCAAAGGGTTATTTTAGATAAAAATACAGCAAAATAAACAGGATATTTAAATCGCGTTTTATGTAAATCATTTTTTAATGGTTTATTGATGGAAAATAAGAATAATTTAAAAAGAAAAAATAACACGAGACAGAGTAGAGTTGTGGTGACAATTTACAAGAAGGCATTTAAAAATACATTAGCGTAAAAATTTCTCATCACACACTTAAAAGATGCACTTAATTTTCTCAAATGGTCTTTAGCGATATCGAACGTATATATATATATATATATACATAAAAAGTTGTTTATCCTTATTAAAATATCGATCTGTGTATATACATTTTGAATCAATATTGGATAAATCATTATTCCAATGTTAAATTATCGTTATTCTCTATAATTGAGAGGAGTCTTTCCTGAATGAGTTTTATTCATTCTACCAGAAACCCATAGAAAACTAGAAATGTTGTTATTTAAAACTCGAGTAAGGTTTCTGTGTTTGACAATTGAACAAAGACATTTATAACTAGGAAGTTTCATCATTTTCATTCTACTTGTTGATCTATAGTGTAATGAGTTTTCTAGGAGGGGAAGGGGAAAAAATATTTCTTTAAAAATAGAATTTCTAATAATACTCTCCTCGTAAAATATATAAACTTTTCTAAATTTTACATAATATTCTATGAAAATTAATCATAACTTTCGCGTAAGAAACGAGCAGTTATTTATTGTGATGTCGTCGTAATGTCGGGCTATAATTTTTAATCGTGTTTTAATTTTAAAAAATCACATGACTTCCGGTCCAATACGAAAGTTTGTAAGTAGATAATCGTGGTCTCCTGAGCTTTTCGATTTTAGTGGTCTTTTTCCCCTGTACATTATATTCCTTCTTATAACAATTGATTCACTGTATACTTCGTAGTGGAGAAAATTTTGAAAGTGAAATTACGTGATTTCCTATCCCAACTAAAAGTTCGTGTATAATTAAAAAGGCCCTTTGCTTTCCATATCTGGATTCGATTTTCGTCTATCTAATTAACTCCATTCTCGAGATTAGACGGACAGACGGACAGACAAACGACAGTGATAATGTATAGGTTTGTAATTTGAAAATTGAAATCTAATAAGGCAACATTTCTGATCTAAATATGTATATATATATATTAGTTTAATTTCTATATATATTATTTTAGTCAATTTTCTGCTCTACTTCAATGTAATGCAGTGAAAATGGATTTACAGGAACTATTATAATTTTTATAATATATATATATATATATATATATGAATAAAATACTCTGAATAAGCAATATTCTTATCAGATTCAGTTTGGAAAAGATGGAATTTCAATTTTCAATTTTCACATTGTCGAAGAACATTAAAGTGATAAGATGAGAAGGATGAGTACAGAAGTGAAAAAAAAATTCATTATGTGCTGTGTTATGAGACTATATGGAGTTAATAGCTCTGGGATAGAGGATGCATTCATTTATACAGCACTTAAAAATATATTTTTAAAGTCTCCTATCTGAAAATATATCTATTATATATAAAATTCTTGTATGTATAGCCTCAGGGTCGTTGATGAGGGAAAAGCTGGTTATTTCTCTCATGGTAGTAGTGTTTAATTTAATCTTTAAGGCTACTTTTTCTTAACATAGAAATCTTCTATGCATTTAATTTGTTCAAAACAATAATAAATACGACCTCTCTAATCCCTGGCTCTCTATACGAGCTCTCTGTAATGTCTTATACTGTATAATACATGTTAATAAGGCGAAATGATGCACATTTTTATAGTATAACAAACTGGAGTATTCAGAATTAGAGTAGTGAGATCTAAACTTGAGTTTGGGTGTTTGAAAGTCGCGTGATTTAATGCTAATTTGAAAAACTTTTTTCTGACAATTACATTATTGAAGAGCATTTCACCAACTTCACTGTACTATTGAGTAACACGTTTAGAAGCTGTTAGGTGTGCTTTTGTCTAAGTCAAGCAGTAATTTCTTTTGTAGTTATCGAAGAAAAAGGACAAAGTAAAAGGTAAAGTAGAAAGAGAGAAGTAAAAAGTAAAGCGTAAAGGGCAAAGCATAAAGAGGAAGCAAAGGGCAGAGTGAAATGGGCCAAGTAAAATAGATCGAAGAAAATAGTGATTTAAAAAGGGCTATTCTATTGCTGAGTCGCCATTTCATTTCTAACTCAATGGTTTTCTATGAGATTTTACCTGAAATCTATCGTATGTCAATCAATATTTACCATTTATATTGTCATTTTATTATATCTAAAACATCTTTCACCCAAATTTTAATCGATTTTATAAACTATAAAAGAGACTTGCCACATAGAAATCTATCTGAAAATGCTTCAGATTGAGCTTTCAAGATGCAATATTAAGTGATTCGCATATAAATACGTTATATTTTTTAATACTCTTCTCTAGAAAATGACTATAATTACAATTCGAATATCATTATTTTTCACGATTAAATTATTAATATCTCGTAAGATAGCTATAAACGTCAATACAATGCTTTAATTTCATTATTTTAACTGAAAATTTATACGTGTAGAAAATTAACGTAACGTAATATTCATTTAATTATTAGTATTAAGTGTAATAAATGTATTATTTAAATAAAACAACATCATTACATCTCCTTCACTGTAACAAAAACTTATTTAATTATAGTTAAATTACGTAACTAAATTACTATTTAGATAGGAAATTTAAATGAAAAATGAGAAAAATTAATATAATTTTGATATAAAATAAATTAAAATCGAATTTAAAAACAATTTACCCTCGTCAGTTACGAATAAAAAACACGAAAGAATCTCATTAAAGTTGTAGATAAGCATTTTACGTGTAAAGAATAATTAATGTTAATTAAAGTTTAATTAAGTTTTGAACAAAATTAAAGTTAAGCTTCCTTCATTTTTTTAAAAAAATCCTTTCTTAGATGAAATTTATGTATTTATAATACTAAAAATGCCGTTTTGAATGTTAAAAGGACATTGATTTTGCTGTAAAATGGTGGATGAAGGTATAAAATAAACAATATTTAAACAAGTTTGCTTTATTTCTCTTTAATATTTACACGGAAATTTATCATCAAAAATAAATTTTATTCGTTTTATTTTACTTTCTTTCCGTAAAATAATAGTAATTTTACAATATTAATAAGTTAAAGCATAATTCAACCGCTATTTAAATTAAACTTTTAACATTTTAAACAAAGATTTTTCTTCTATTTTCATTCTTTAATTTCAAAGTTTTATGTTTGTTCGTTTATTTTAAAGTTTTATTTTATTTTTTATACCATTTTAATATTTTATACGCTTTAAACTATTAAAAATTAAATTTTAAATATATATAAAAACAAAGATATAAATGTTTTACTATTGATAAAAATAGGAATTTTTAATGGCCTCTACAACAAGTATTTTTCTTTTGTTACACGAAAATAATAAATTATTTTATGTTTATAACTCGATAATTAAGGAACTTTCGTGTTTAAAGATTCCTTACAAGGGGTAAATAAATCGAAATTCTAGAAAAGAAGCCATGTTGTAGCGCGATAGTGGGCATTTCTCTTGACGGAAGTGACGCCACGGAGTTGTCTAGACGTCATTTCCGGAAGAGGATATACTAATTTTGTGCCACCCTAAAGTTTTCTCTTTACAGGGGGTGTTTTTAAGACACGATTTTATTTCTAATACTTTCAAACAGGGGTGGTGATGTTATAGATTCGAAAACTTTGTGTTGTAAGTAATTGTACTTATTATAATCACAGTATATTAAAATTGCAGATGAAAATTTTGATTTGAGAATTGCCTTATCATCAATTTAGTTATATCAGAGGTAAGATCTACAACTCGAAAACTTCGATACAAATCAGCCTTTAAGGTTATACGTGCGGTCGATGAGGATCACCCCCTTTACACAGCTCACTTCTTCCGGTTAAAACTGGAGAAACGGAGACGAAATTTATTGATGAAGGGTAAAAGTTTCTATTTCTGAACAGGAAAATAGATTTACTGATAACAAAAAAGTATCTTAAACGCCCTCAGGCCAAGTTAGGTGATGTTGAACAGAATGGCATCCTCCTCTCCCTCTCTCTCTCTCTCCTTCTTCTCCCCTCCTTCTTTTCCTTATTTTTCTTCTCAATTTCCTTAAAAAAATAAAGCTTTTCACAATGCAAGACTTTCTTTCCCTTTTATCCTAAGTGGAAAAACATTTAATGAAGTAGTCAATACTTCTCAGCGTGAGTAATTCACTTCATTGTTTATGTAACAAAAAGGCAAATTTATATACTTTCATAACAGTAGAGTAGGAGAAAAACTGTTTACAACAGAAATTTAACCAATAATAATTCAATTTATAATCATTAAATCGATGGTAATTAACTTTAACAATGCTGTAATTATCTTCAGTTTTAAACAAAGAAAATCAATTAAAATAGAATGTTGTTTCGAATTATGTCAGCTGTCGTTAAAAGGGGGGATTTTTTTTTATTTTTTATTTATTTATTTTTATTTTCGACTCTGTTACATGGAATTTAAGACGATAATCTCTACCTACGTTCTGATAATCTGGCATTTCTCCCTTCCTTTCTCCTCCCTGTCCTTACAAAACAACAGCAACTAAGGGTCAAAGTTCACGACATATATAAAGAAAAGTAAACATTTTACAAGCTTTAAAAAATCATATAAATTTATTTGACTTAAATAAAACAAAATATTATTGTCAAACTTTATAAAATTTTAGCTGAAGATAAGGTAAATAAGATGAAAAGAATTTTATTTATTTTTATTATTTCTTTGTTTTTATAATCCAATTTAATTTTCTATCGTTTTAAATTTAGTAAATACTTTTATGGCTAACACCTTTAAGTACTTTTGAAAATCCAATTTTTGCATAATTTTAATTTTTTTTTCTGTATAAATGTGTGTTTATGTATGCTTTTATAATGTCTTAATCTTGATTTTATATTGATTTTTTTAATGTTTATATTAATCGGTATTTTAATGAAATTTATAAATAATCCTAACAATTTCGTCGATTATTTGAACCTCTAAACAACGGCCACCTGTAAACAGCGGCCATTTTTTTTTCAAGAACTTCTGTATTTTTAATAAAAATATATACAAAATAACTTCTATATAACGGCCACATTTTCAGGAGCAATTTTTTTTAAACAACGCATAGAAAATAAATTATCCTCCAAAAAAAAAAAACGGTAATTTTTAAACGGCGACCATTTCTTTCAAGAACTTCTTTCTTTCAATAAAAATGCGTACAGAATAAACTCTATACAACGATAACCTCCTAACAGCGGCCATTTTTTTAAATATTTTCCTCAGTACTGTTGTTCAGAGATTTGTCCATATATTCTATAATTCTTTTTCTTAAAAAGGCTCCATTTTACTTTAACTACGTCACAAAATTACTCGATTCCACTTAACGTCACGAAATTACTCGATTTCAATTTACGTCACAAAATTACGCGATTCAACTTCACGTCATGAAATTACTCGATTTCACTATACGTCATGAAATTACTCGATTTCACTTTACGTCACAAAATTACTCGATTTCACTTTACGTCAAGAAATTACTCGATTTCACTTTACATCACGAATTTACTCGATTTCACTTTACGTCACAAAATTACTCGATTTCTTACGTAAACGTTGAAAAATAATCTATTTCACGAAACTGATTAATATTTTTAAGTAATCGATTTCATCTCGGGCGTGTTTTAAAATCTATCAATTTCAAATGAAATAAACTAAATTTTAGAAGAAATTTACAATTTATTAAAGATAATTTAAGATAAATTGATTATTAAACTGCACATTTAGCATATTGAAAGTATTTTTTAGTATTATTAAATTTTTTAAAATAAACATTTTTAATAAAATTATTATTATTATTTTTTTTCAATTTCTGTGGATTAAAAGGAATTTTATTAGAATTTTAAAATTAAAAATCCTCAAATATTCCCGTGTTTTAGTAAAAATTCGCGTGGATTTAGCGTTGAAAATACTGAAAGGTTGTTGACCACTTTGGTAACAAAGTCATCTACCTTTAATATACTGCATATATGTTACGTAGGCTGCGAAGAGGCGTAACAAATATCATCCTACGTATTTTTTTACATCAAAAATATGGAATTTTTTAAAACAAATTGGTTGCATTTATTTTTAAAATCAAATTTTCTCCTCATAATTACTCATCAACGGTTAGACTTTATATAAAACAAAAATTAATCTTTTAATACTCTTTAAATGTTACTTAAATAAATTATACGTTGGCAGGTAATAATAAAAATAAAATAAAACTAAAAAATTTTAAAATGCTGTAGAAATGTTTCATGTTTTACGAATTGACAACTGAAAACTTAGTTAACCGTATTTTAAATACTTTAGTAACTGATTTCTGAGCGTCTGTATTTAATATTAGCGTGCAATTTTGCTCGGTCCAAAACTCGGTTAACCTAGACGTATAGAGACGAGTTAACTCGGTTAACAGACTTTTAGACCACCCTATATGTTAATATTTACATAAAAAATTTTAAAGTTAGATAGTAACAATAATTGAATTGAATTTTCTAGAAAATGAATATGCAAGGTGGTCTAAAAGTCGGTTAACCGAGGTGTGTTAAATTAAGCGTACTTGGTTAACTGATTTTTGGGCCACCCGCATTTTATATTTATATTTAAAATATTATTTTTAATATTTTATTTTAAAATATGTTTATAATATTTTTTAAATGTACAGAATCACGAAGAAGTTAATCATAGAATATCTCATAAAAAAAATTCGACAAGAAGTCAAGCCACGATAACAGGTAAAAAAATAAAAATAATAAAAATAATTTATATTTTAATTATACGTAATTATAATATTAATATTATAAATAATACTAATTTTTTTATAAATAAATACTTGAAGAAGATATAAATTTAATTTTTGTGTGTTGTTTTTTTATTAAATAATAATAATAATATGAAATAAATAAATTATGTAAAGTTTAATTCATAAAATTCACATAATACGCAGTGGCCAAAAAGTCAGTTAACCGAGATATACAGAATTAGCCAAATCGTACTTACTCCTGGCTCAATGGGTAACACCACTGAGCAATAATGGTCGTGGGTTCGTACCCGAACAACAGGTTGGCTGCGTGGAGTTTACCGGGTTTTCTTCACGTGTCTAACATCTAAATTTGGGGCCATTTTCTATAGGAAGTCGTTGAGGGAGGAATCACCCCTTCGGTTGAATTCCCACATGTTGAGTTGCCTTCTCCCATCAGTTTAATCTAATACGTTAGTAAACTCGGTTAACTGACTTTTGGCAAATAATTACAAATACAAATAATTAAAGAGGATATAAAACGTATTGTTATATCTACTTTAATTTTTAAAATTTATTTATAAATAATTTTACAGCTCACCATGGCTTGTGAGCGCTAAGATTGGCNATTAATATTATAAATAATACTAATTTTTTTTATAAATAAATACTTGAAGAAGATATAAATTTAATTTTTATGTGTTGTTTTTTTATTAAATAATAATAATAATATGAAATAAATTAATTATGTAAAGTTTAATTCATAAAATTCACATAATACGCAGTGGTCAAAAAGTCAGTTAACCGAGATATACAGAATTAGCCAAATCGTACTTACTCCTGGCTCAATGGGTAACACCACTGAGCAATAATGGTCGTGGGTTCGTACCCGAACAACAGGTTGGCTGCGTGGAGTTTACCGGGTTTTCTTCACGTGTCTAACATCTAAATTTGGGGCCATTTTCTATAGGAAGTCGTTGAGGGAGGAATCACCCCTTCGGTTGAATTCCCACATGTTGAGTTGCCTTCTCCCATCAGTTTAATCTAATACGTTAGTAAACTCGGTTAACTGAATTTTAGCAAATAATTACAAATACAAATAATTAAAGAGGATATAAAACGTATTGTTATATCTACTTTAATTTTTAAAATTTATTTATAAATAATTTTACAGCTCACCATGGCTTGTGAGCGCTAAGATTGGCTTTACTTTACCGCTAGACTTACAGTATTACACCACCACAGGACACTAAATTAGATTTAAAAAACACCATTTCCATTAAAAACGGTAATATTGATACAATAACATAATAATAATAAACTGAGGTTCTGGTAAAACAGTAAAGTCGTAAAAATATACATGGCTAAAACAAAATGATAAGTAGATTCACAGTAACACGATCAGAGTAACAAGACGATTCGAAGTACATTCTAGGGTAACCTTCACCTTCACCCCTATCCGTTTTCACACCTCTCCCCTCCCCCCACGCTTCCTCTGATCAAATATGCGTACCACGATTCGTGTAATTTTTGACCGGAGTTGTTATTTATGATATTCTCTTTGTTTTTTTATTATTTCTAAGTGTTCGTACCATCTTCTTTTATAAGTATTTTGTTCCTTTTTAAGTATTTTGACAGTATCCTTAACAATCTAACAGCCTCCAATCCTTATTGTATCAACATTACCGTTTTTAATGGAAATTCTTGTTTTATCGCGGGCGTAGTCTTTTAATTAATGTTCAACGCATCGAATCCACATGTCAAATGTAAGTCCATATCCTTTGTTCAGTTCTGTCAATCACGGTATTTTTATAAAAATTGTTAACCTCCTATTAATTTTGTAGCAAAAAGCTGTTGAGGGACTCCATGTCCGAAATGCATTCGAAAAATAAAATAATGTTTTTCTAAATCTAATTTGATGTCCTGTGGTGGTGTAATAAGTCTAGCAGTAAAGTAAAGCCAATCTTAGCGCTCACAAGCCATTCAGAAGAATAGACAAGAAGCGTATCATGGTATACAGCTCACCATTCTGAGGAATCCGGGTTCGAATCTTGACAAGCAATACCCCCCTGGAATTTTCATTGATGATATGCCTTTGGATAAGTCGGGCCTCCGTTCCCCATTTCATGATGGGCCTAGCGGAAATCATGATGGGGTGATGAGGTGGGGGATAATCAGTATGGCCCATTATAATCTCGAATTCATGACCAATAGAAGCTTTCTCTTTTAATTTAAAATATATAAAATTAATACTCTTTAAATG
>NW_019384586.1:154149-197662 GCF_000671375.1 Centruroides sculpturatus | reverse complement strand
CACATCCATTTATATATATATATATATATATTTATAATCACTTATATAATATAATTTTATTGATAAAATTTCGTTTTATAACATGAAATTTTATAAAATTATTTATATGTTTTTCCTATTCATTATTTAATAGATTTTTTTTCCTTTTTTTATATAATAATTTAATTTTTAGAATCACTGATACTGATAAACAACAGACGAAATTAATTCTCTGAAATTATATATATTTAATATTAGAGACTCTTTGAAGTCTTTGCTTAGGTCTTGTGTTTTCTTTTATTATAATTTCACACCGATTTTTATGATTATGATTGGTGGGATGTCAATTTTTAAACTTATGGATTCAGAATTTGTAGATTTTTAATCAATTTTACTTGGAAAATTTCGTTTTATTGTAGTAGTAAGCATCAGGAATTGTTCACGAGGTTGAAAATTGCACCCATAAGAAGATAGTGACGTGAAAAGTAGCTGACTTAATTTCTATAATTTTATGTAAATTTCTTCCTTTAAAGTTATAAAATAATATAATATAACCTTTATACTTAAATGTTAAGTAATTTTGCGCATTATTTTATCAGGTTTAATTGATTTGTTACTGAAATCATACCCGTGAGACTTACTCGAATCGCATAAAATCGGATGAAAATTCAAATTAAATTCTCCTAGATCCTCACTTAAATTCTCTCAAATCCGCTCTGAATTTCTTTTTATATATTTATTCCTCTTCCGAATTCTTCTAAAATTCGAGTTTAAAATTCTCCTGAATTCGAATTAATTTAAATTTTCTCTTAAATCCTCTTCCAGATTCTCGTATAATCCTAAATACAATCTTCTAAATCATCTCTTAAAATTAATATCTTTACAATTCTTCTTAAGTAGACGAATAAGATAATTTTTTAAAAAGTTTTCTATGAGGTAACTTTAATTTTATGCAATTTAATAAGGAGAAAAAGTAATGATAAATCTTTATAAAATTAATGGAAAGTGAATTTGCTCACCATCTTGGAAGAGTTCATTGAACTTCAAATGACAAACTTTCCTCGTTTCTCTTCAACATTGTCATCGTGAGGTTTCCTTCCTTCTTCCTAAATAAACTTCTTTTCAATTTCCAATAAAAATGGCTTCTTTTTTCACTGGTTAAAGATTTCAACTTTAATAGTTAGATTAAGAGCAATTTCCTGATTGAACGGTGGATTATCCAAGGGTATTGCCCCCCTTCTTCTCCTTTTATTTATCTTGAGATTGGTTCCGGAATAAAATAAAATAAAATTAATTTCGTTTCAAGTAACCCGCAGCTAATAAAAAAAAGTTTTATTTTTAATTTATTTTTTATTTTAAATTAATTTTTTTATTATTAAAATGTTGTTATTTCGCTTGAAATTCGTAGCTAATATTTGTTTAAATCATATTTTTTTTCACTTAAACTGATTCATTTCACGAAAATTTCACTTCAAATTTATTCATTCTTCGATTTAAACAGCTGAGTGAAATGAAAATTTTCAGTTTCATCAGCTGATTTTAATTTCGATTATCTGTTTCATTAAAATTAATAAATTTCATACAATTGTTATCACAATTTAATCTGTTTCAACGAAAGAAACATTGACACTGAAACAGATAAGTCACTGAAACAATCAGTTTCAATTGTGTGTTAATTTCAGTTTCAGTACAACAACATCAGTTTCAGTACAACACAGTACAACAATCAGTTTCAATTGTGTGTTAATTTCAGTTTCAGTACAACAATATCAGTTTCAGTACAACACAGTACAACAATCAGTTTCAATTGTGTGTTAATTTCAGTTTCAGTACAACACACAATTGAAACTGATTGTTTCAGTAAGCTTATCTGTTTCAGTGTCAATTTCATTGAAACATATTGGTTTAAGAGAAATTGACATTATTTAGAACATAATAGAGCAATTTATATAATTTATAGCTTTTTAGAATGCAATTTTAAATGTATTTAATTTTTTTTTTAATATAAAGAAAGTTTTCTTTTTATTAACTCGTTATCTTCTTTGAGACGTGTCTCTGTTTATGAGGAGATAAAATTCTCAAAGGTAAAAACCAACCTTCTACTCTCTCCATATTTAGTTGGCATAGGATACATTTATTGAATTTATACCATTTTTAATCTAAATTTATTCAAAAGAATTTTCTGTATTCTGTTCAAACATAAAATCATACGCTTCGGTTGTATATTATTAAGAAATTTTTACTTTATTTTTTATTAAAAAACAATATATATATATATATTAATNTGTAACCAAAGACAGTTTCAATTCTTCTCAGGGCGATAGTCATAATACCAGTGAAGCTGATATAGTGGCCTTTCAAAGAGAAGTACAAAATCTACCTCAATTCGATTCTCATGTGAGTCGTCCTTTTTAACTATTCCATTATCACTTTATAAATTTGTTCAATTTTATACCGTGTTTGTGATCGTTTATGTGTGTGTGTGTTTTTTTTTTTCAACGGATTACTTCAAAAGCGCCCATTGTTTTCCTCGTTAATTCAGTTGTGTTCCCATTAACTGCCATTGTTTTCCTCACGAACTCTCTTAGTTTACCTTAATTTTCACTGTTTTTCTCAATAATTCCCACTATTTTCCTAGCTAATTTCAATCTTTTTTTCTCATTAACTCTTGTTTTTCTTATTAATCCATACTAATTCGCATATTACTCCGGTTAATTCTCATTGTTTCTCTCACTAATTCCCATTGTTTTCCTCGTTAACTCGCAGTGTTTATCTTAATAATTCCTACTATTTTCCTTACTAATTCTCATTTGTTTTCCTCATTAATTCAAACAATAATGTTAATTAAAAGCAAAAAAATAAAATAAAAAATAAATATAAAATTAAAATTTCCCCTTTACTTTTTTACGTGTTAAAAAGCTAAAAAGTAAGGGCATGCAATATTAATTTTTAATATTTTTTTAGTAGAAATTTTCCACATAAAATCGCATTTCTGTCAAGTTATATCTTCTTCTAAAGAATATATATATATATGTTGGAAGAAAAAGAGTGATGACTGAATAAGATAGGAAGGGTAAACTTTCTCTCCTATTCATTTTTTTTTTCCTTTCATCGTGTCTGTGTAAAATACAGACAAGAAGACAGAAAAGAACTTCTCACAAAAAAATAGTTTAGTGAGGTCAGAGATGAAAGGTCACATTTGTCTCTTTTATCGAACTATTATTACTTTTTTCCTTTCCTAATTATTTCTGTCATTTTTCTTGTGTTCTTCGTTCTGTTTTACTTTCTTTCTCTTCAATTTCGGTGTGTTTTTGTAAATAAAATTTGCTAAATTTTATTTATTTTCAGTAAATTACAATTAACAGAATCTATAAAAGTATGAAAACGTCATTTTTTTCTTTTTACTTGTTTACGTACGTGAACGTTGTTTTTCTATACCTTTATCACGTGTGTCGTCATAAATACGTTAGTTTTGTTTAGTGTACAGTACATTAACTACGTCGAGTTGACATCACCACTACAATTTCTCGCAAGAAAACTGTAAGAATGACGTCAAATTGATGTAATGTGCTATAGAGTGATTCAAAAGTCAGTTAACCACGGTAAACGTTTTCTGATTTATGTTCAACAGAGTATTTAGGCCTATAAGCGAAAAATTTAAGCTCGGGTTAACTGACTTTTGAACCAGCTTTTAATTCTTTACAAATCTAAGGTGATTAAGTTCATTATTGATAAAATTTATTCCGTAATCATTGAATAAACTATGTTCTATTTAATTTTAATGATTAATTATTTCGTTATACCACGCATTCTTAAGCATATATTGTACGCTCTTATATAACTTATATTTGTATCATAGTCTGTGTTTTATTTATGATATATGTTATTATCTTAAACCTATATTTATTGTACATTATTTTATTTATGTAGTTGATTCAATTGCACGCTGGATTTTTATGCTCCTTTTTTTTTTCATTTTATGCGGGTACATTGCAACCAATCTCATTTTTCTTTAGACAAGAATGATTTTTCTTCCATCTCTTACAACTGTACACAATTTATACTTCAAAGAATATGAGTTTTTCCTTTAGTCGCGTACACTTTACACATAACTTGAGCCCCTTTGCACGACAGACTCGAGCCATCTCCCTTCTAACTGCTTAAATTATTACTACTTTCTATCCATGCTGCGATTTAGCTCATAATTCTGCTTTAATTCTCCATTAATTGAATACACTCAACTAATTAATTAATTTAATATGAGAATAGAATATGAGTTTTAATGTCACTTGGTTATTTAATAGTAGTTGTTGTATAGATTTCTATGTTATTGATGAATTTACCAGCTTATTATTGCTTAGTACTCATCTATATAACTTTATATATTGTTATACTTATGTATAAGTATATATGGAGCCATTATAGGTGGAGAGGTTATATATACGTATAACCTCCAATAACGGCCGTGTTTTTTAAACAAAAGTGCATACAAAATAAACTCTAACAACTATTTTTTTGTTTGTTTCTGTGGCCGTTTCTTCAGAGGTTTAACTGAATTATGTTCTACACTTCTTAAAATCCGTTATATATTGCAATTTCACGTATACTATAAGTTACACCAATGGCCGATTGGATAGGTTTTTATCCACTGTTGTTTTTCGCGGGTTCGTACCTCACCAAGAGACTAGCAACATGGACGTTTCCAGGTATTCATCACGTGTCAAACATCTAAATAGGGGACAGTTTCTACAGAGAAAGTCCTCCTGGGAGGCAAGTAATACCTAAATAGGGAAACAAATTTCCCATAGTTCCTGGGAGACAGAAGACCTCAACAGGGGTGATTTTTCCCACAGAAAATCCTCCTGCAGGCACCCAACATCTAAATAGACGAACAGTTTCCCCTCCTGGGAGGCACCAACACCTAAATAGGGGAGAGTTTCCCATAAAAAGTCCTTCTGCATAACAGATCGCCCAAGTATTGCTTTGCCCAATCCAATCCAATTTGACGTAATTTTTGTACTATAATTCCATTAAACAAGCTTAAAAAAAGCCTATATATAATTAGTATTTTCCCTAAAGACCCCACGACATTTTCTTAACTATCGAAGTCATATAAATACATCACACAATTAATGATACTTTCTAAAAAAACAATTCACGTCTCTCATAATCTAATTATCTAGACATACGACACCCCCGAAGGAATTACATAGCCGTATATTTCATCAGACGAATTCACCTTGATTTCCTTAATAGATTTTTCCACCATTAATCATTATATATATATATAATTCTCTCAGTTTATCACTTCAATAACTGTACCCGAGGCATTTGTACAGCTCGCCTACNTTTGTAATGCTGCAACATTCTGCCAATGATCTTATAGTATTTGCTACCGGCCCGACATCGACCCGGTGACATTTCTTCCACCAAATATATATATATATATATATATATATAATTCTCTCCGTTTATCACTTCAATAACTGTACCCGAGGCATTTGTACAGCTCGCCTACGCCGTTTTCTAAATAGACGTGGGTAATTTCCTCAGTTTATCACTTCAATAACTGTACCCGAGGCATTTGTACAGCTCGCCTACGCCGTTTTCTAAATAGACGTGGGTAATTTCCGGAATTTTGTATTACTTAATGCATCATCAACACTTATCAGTTATCTCCCCGAGGAAATGTCCCTTTTTTTCTTTCCCCCACTTCTTTCCCTTTCTCTCTCTAGTGACGTCAGAAGTGAGCATCGACGTCCCGGCCGCGTGACGTCATCCATTCCTTGGTGATTTATTACGCTTTGACGTCATCGTAAATATGACGTCGCGGCTAAGTGTATCGGATAAAGTCGATAATAATTATGTGTTTGCGGGATAAAAGGGTATAAATATAGAAAAAAAAAATGATGGGTGATGAGAATTCCGCTTGAAATAATACACGTGTACTTTATACATTATTTATAAAGTTATATATATATATTTATAAAAATATATATATTTATTTATAGGAGAGAATTTCGATTTGAGAGTTTCCAGAGCAGAAAACAGCCTTCATGTTTTATCCAAAATGGCTACGAACCCCGAATGTCTTCTATCAATTTTGAATTCCCTACAGTGCCATCTATCGTCGGTTATAGAATTATGCGATCACGTGGACGGAACTAAATTGCATAAACCCATCGCTATACTGATGAATCAGTTATTGCAAGTATGAAGCAATAAATCGCGTATTACACGCGATAATTTACTATAAAATATTTTTAAAATAAATTGAATTCGTTGTAAGGACGAATAAATAATTTTTTTTAAGTTAAAAATAAATTAATTGTGGCGCCATCTGTTAACAACTTTTTTTTTACAAAATTGAAATTGTAAGAAATTTAATTACCTTAATTACTTACAAACTATGATAGAAAAAAAATTATCGCGAAAATAATTGTAATTTCATACAATAATTGTAAGTTTAAAGGCGAAAAATTGTTAATTTCTTACAATAATTATTACAACTTAAAAAAATAAAATAAAATAATAAAAATCAGTGTGGCGCCATCTGATTTTAAAAATTGAAATTATAAAAAATTTAATTATTTACAGACTATCGTAGAAGAACATCATCGCAGGGATAATTTTAACGTCGACTGTCTGACCGCGTATCTGGGTCGTTTCCTTTACGTCATCTTAGGTTGCTTACGTGGAGGGCATTCTCTACAGTACACATCCCTATTGTTAATTAACAAGATAATCGATGCAACTATACAAAATGGCATTACTCATTATCATATAAACTCGAATAATCTGATAGTGAATGTCAACGGTGTAGAAAACAAGAGTTGGACAATTAAGAAGGAAGATGAATGGAAAAAAGAGAAGAGCATCTTAGAAATCCTCACAGATAGATCGATAGATTTAATTCTGAATGTACTAAATAATGCTATCACTCTGCACAAAAGAGTTGTGGGTACGAGACAACATTGCACACCCAGTAGGAGGTAAGAAAATGAGCAGATACACCCCCATAATTTAAATATTCTATAAGGGGAAAAAAACACACATCTAAGTAACGACCCCACTTAAGAATAAGCTAATTAGTTTGATTTTCTTTTCAATTTTTACAACAAAAAAAAAAAACGTGCCTTAAAACACGCGTGTAATTAACACGCTCGTGAAAATCAAAACAGTAAAACTCAATTAACTCGAGTCATTAATTGATTGTAATTAATAATGGCGCTTTATGTCGCCACGTGTAGATATATTGTCATTGTGCTAAGTAGGCATTATTAAACAGAGCTTTTGATCATCGATTATTCGTAAAGTGTGTTCAAAAATTAATTGTTGTTGTATTATAATGATTTGTGTGTTTGTTATGTAATTATTGGGTGTTTAAATATAAAGAGTTAATAATTAAGTTATAATATGGAAACGGTCGTTAATAATACAGTGAGAAAAATTATTTAAAGCTTTGCAAAATGGTAGTTTAATTGTTAGATGGAAAATTTTGAATTGTTTGGCTCTATGAAAATTATTAATTTATTGCGATTATTGTTAGTTTGAAGGAGGAAAAAAACTGTTAATTTAAACAAGAAAACTTGTTAATTCTATTCAATTTCTAAGGAAAAACAACTTACAATTTACTCACCTAACAATTTACGTTCCTTTAATGTATTATATATATAAAATTTATAGATAAATAATTAAGTACATTAATTATCCATTATTCTATACATAATTAAATGACTACAGTTAATTACAATAACCGCAAAGTTAGTTTTATGAAAGCAATATACAGTTAATTGTTATAGCGACATAATGTATTTAAAGCCATTAACAGTTTAATAATTACATTACGACAATAGCAAAAATGTTAAATGTTTTTTTAAAGAGTTTTAAGAACTTTGAAAAGAAATCGATAATGATTTATCAATTGTAAAACAAGTAAAAAGTAATAATGTTACTGCCTTATTTACAGATGGAGGAATTGTAATTATCATTGTCTACAGATATTGAGTGCTAGAGCAATTCTTTACCTGTCTCAAGCTGAAGAAGCACAAAAGAAATTGCTAGAGGATGGTCATTTAAAGATAATTATAGCGGCTCTCGATTCTACGCACGATCCAGTGAGTTAAATTTTTTAATATATATATTTATTTATAGGAGAGAATTTCGATTTGAGAGTTTCCAGAGCAGAAAACAGCCTTCATGTTTTATCCAAAATGGCTACGAACCCCGAATGTCTTCTATCAATTTTGAATTCCCTACAGTGCCATCTATCGTCGGTTATAGAATTATGCGATCACGTGGACGGAACTAAATTGCATAAACCCATCGCTATACTGATGAATCAGTTATTGCAAGTATGAAGCAATAAATCGCGTATTACACGCGATAATTTACTATAAAATATTTTTAAAATAAATTGAATTCGTTGTAAGGACGAATAAATAATTTTTTTTAAGTTAAAAATAAATTAATTGTGGCGCCATCTGTTAACAACTTTTTTTTTACAAAATTGAAATTGTAAGAAATTTAATTACCTTAATTACTTACAAACTATGATAGAAAAAAAATTATCGCGAAAATAATTGTAATTTCATACAATAATTGTAAGTTTAAAGGCGAAAAATTGTTAATTTCTTACAATAATTATTACAACTTAAAAAAATAAAATAAAATAATAAAAATCAGTGTGGCGCCATCTGATTTTAAAAATTGAAATTATAAAAAATTTAATTATTTACAGACTATCGTAGAAGAACATCATCGCAGGGATAATTTTAACGTCGACTGTCTGACCGCGTATCTGGGTCGTTTCCTTTACGTCATCTTAGGTTGCTTACGTGGAGGGNGGTGTTTCGTCAGGGTTGACGAGTCCGAGGGAGGGAGAAAAATAGCTTAACAGGTTGCACGGTTAATGAAGGAAAAAAGATCGATAATAATTTATTGTAGGAGCGGGTAAACAGAACGCCAGTAATTAACGTCGATATCTGGAATTCCGGGTTGAAGACGACGGTAATTTGTTTGCCACAACGAGGACAATAGTGTAAATAATTGATTGTAATAGCTTGATGAAATACGGCAACGTAACACAGGGGTTATCTGACAAGGGGAGTGGCATTCCGGGAGAACTATCTATGGGAGGATGACCCCCTCAAAAAATCCGCCGACTCCGACTCCCTTTTACGTACCAACTTGTTATGAATATGAACGGAGTCGGAGTCGGAGTCGGAGTCGGAGTCGTTGTCGGAGTCGGAGTCGGAGTCGGATGATAAGGAAGAGTCGGAGTCGTCAAAAAATCCGCCGACTCCGACTCCCTTTTACGTACCAACTTGTTATGAATATGAAACGGAGTCGGCGTCGGAGTCGATAGATTTTTACGCGACTCCACAGCCCTGGTTTTCAATTTTATTTTAATGTGTTTTATTGATGAAAATCTGTAGAATTAATTGAAATATTATTAATTTATAGCGTGTATTAAACTTATTTTACAGCAACTCCTTTGTCTAGTACTTCAAGTGGTAGCTACGTTAGCGTTGGAACCAGACAACCATACAGTGTTAATAGATAACGATCTAGCCGATTGTCTAATTCAATTGGTACTACCATCGGACGAATGGTACTATACCAATCACAGTACTAAATACGCGAGATTTGTTAAGCATCACGCTGCTAGAGTATTAGTGTACTTGGGCCTAGAGCAGAGATTAAAGAATAAAGTGTATCTCTTCGATTTATTAGGTAATTTTAAAAGATTATTTTAAGTTAATTTCTTATTAGAAATGGTCCTAAAATGTATTTTTTTTTCTTTGGGGGGGACTTTTAGAGGAACCGACTCTTCCGACTACGGCATTAGTATCGTCGGAAGAAGACAATTACATCGTTCAAACGTCACTGCCGCCATCTGTTGTCGTAGACGTTAACGGGAAGTGTAACGGGATCTCCGTGGAAACTGTCGTCATGGAGATGGTTAAAGACGTGGAAGTGCGTAGTAGTCCGTGAGTAACCCATGACAACGCGATCCGTGCTGCCATCTATTATCGAATCGAATTATTAATACATCACGTGGACGGAACTAAATTGCATAAACCCATCGCTATACTGATGAATCAGTTATTGCAAGTATGAAGCAATAAATCGCGTATTACACGCGATAATTTACTATAAAATATTTTTAAAATAAATTGAATTCGTTGTAAGGACGAATAAATAATTTTTTTTAAGTTAAAAATAAATTAATTGTGGCGCCATCTGTTAACAACTTTTTTTTTACAAAATTGAAATTGTAAGAAATTTAATTACCTTAATTACTTACAAACTATGATAGAAAAAAAATTATCGCGAAAATAATTGTAATTTCATACAATAATTGTAAGTTTAAAGGCGAAAAATTGTTAATTTCTTACAATAATTATTACAACTTAAAAAAATAAAATAAAATAATAAAAATCAGTGTGGCGCCATCTGATTTTAAAAATTGAAATTATAAAAAATTTAATTATTTACAGACTATCGTAGAAGAACATCATCGCAGGGATAATTTTAACGTCGACTGTCTGACCGCGTATCTGGGTCGTTTCCTTTACGTCATCTTAGGTTGCTTACGTGGAGGGCANGGGTTCGTACCTGACACAAGAGAACGGTCGCGTGATTTTTGCAGGATTTTATTCGCGTGTCAAACACCTAACTAAATAAGGGCTGGTTTCACATAGAAAGCCCTCCCCCTTCCACTACTGACGTCATTCATCGTTCATCGACGTCACTGAAGTACCCTAATACCCTGCTGGTTTCATTGTAAATGAGCTAATTCGCTACTTTTTGTTGAAAACTTTAAACTCAATAATGACGTTACATTGACGTCATTGTTGAGTAAAACAATTTCTAATTTAATTCTCTGTTACTCACCCCGATATAAAGAATCTTTATATGTTGGGATTTATTATTATAAATCAGTTTGTTATTTTATATATTTAATGTTTCCTTAAATCGAGGAGAATTTATAGGGTATAAACTTTCTTTAAATTTCCATTTAATGCACTTAAAACCACTTTAAAACGTACATACGTGCAGTCAAACCTTGATATATCGCCGTCATTTGTTTGCCTCAGTAAATAAAATATGGCGCTAAACCGAAGTTTCCTGGAACAATGAGAATTACATAAAATAATGAGATCTACTGACAATGTAATCTGGTAGGAATGTTGCTTCCTTTGCGGTATAATTTCGTAGTTAAAAGGCGGCTAAAGCGTTCGTTGTTGGCGTTATATCGAGGTTCGACTGTGTATACATTCTTCCAGTTTCGAACTAATTAAAACTCCTTTCAGGTCCTCGAATATCAGTGGACAGGGATGGCGAGGAGGATAGCAATAGTTATTGGTACTATCTGGCCGTGTTGCCCATGGTTCTTCATCCTCTGATCCTCCTGAGACTACTTCAGCATCGTTTGTTGGGTAGCATGTTGCAAAGGAAGTGGTGCACGGCATCCCGCTCGAGCGTAGCTTCCGGAGAAAACAGAAGTCGCACCAGTTCGACTGGAAACGACGATTCCCTCCGATCCAGGAGGAAGGTGAATCTGACCATCAATTGCTCTAGTCCCACTCTGTCACCCATGCAAACGGAAACACCAAGAAGAGACTCGCTGAAATCGGAGAATCAGTTGCCACCCGTCCAGCCCCTAGCACCCAGCATAGGGCCCATGTCCTTGTTGTCCATCACCATGAACCAATTCAACTTCCTGTGGTCCAACAAAGAGAGGAAAGAGGGAACACCCACCGTTTCTCCGGCGGCTAATCATAAGAAAACGTTTCGTTTCTCTAGTTTACGTAAGAAGAGGAACAAGTTTATAACCAAAGACAGTTTCAATTCTTCTCAGGGCGATAGTCATAATACCAGTGAAGCTGATATAGTGGCCTTTCAAAGAGAAGTACAAAATCTACCTCAATTCGATTCTCATGTGAGTCGTCCTTTTTAACTATTCCATTATCACTTTATAAATTTGTTCAATTTTATACCGTGTTTGTGATCGTTTATGTGTGTGTGTGTGTGTTTTTTTTTTCAATGGATTACTTCAAAAGCGCCCATTGTTTTCCTCGTTAATTCAGTTGTGTTCCCATTAACTGCCATTGTTTTCCTCACGAACTCTCTTAGTTTACCTTAATTTTCACTGTTTTTCTCAATAATTCCCACTATTTTCCTAGCTAATTTCAATCTTTTTTTCTCATTAACTCTTGTTTTTCTTATTAATCCATACTAATTCGCATATTACTCCGGTTAATTCTCATTGTTTCTCTCACTAATTCCCATTGTTTTCCTCGTTAACTCGCAGTGTTTATCTTAATAATTCCTACTATTTTCCTTACTAATTCTCATTTGTTTTCCTCATTAATTCAAACAATAATGTTAATTAAAAGCAAAAAAATAAAATAAAAAATAAATATAAAATTAAAATTTATTACCCAATTTTGCCTAAACATTTCAAAATAAACTATAATTTACCATTCTTTAAATATTTATTTACTCTATTCATTCAAAGACTTCAGAAGAAAACAACTCACATTTTATAAACAATTGAACACAGTAAAGAACGACTCAAAAACTCAGATTTATATACTAATAAATTTAAAATATTTAGTGTCGTTTTTTTACACTCCTTAAACGTTTAAATTATCGCCTAATTCATTCATAATTACTCGAGTTTCCGGATACACTTATAAATAAACAAGACTCTAGATGATACCAAGAATTGATGAAGTAGAGATAAGTTCTATTTATGTCCGTGTAAACTTTTTGAGAAGGTGAATAGTAGCAAGAGGGGGGTGAATACGTGTTCTTTTTTAATTCTTCTTCTATTCTCGTGTAGTTATCAGCAGCGAACTACTTGAGAGAACTCATGGAACTTGGAGGTGAACCAATGTTTGCGAGACCTCGTTCATGCTCTGTCCCACGCGTGATATTCGATGCCAGCTCTCTCCAGCTTCCAGGAGTGCACCCACACGGCTTACTTATCCGAAGTGCAACCACAGAAGGAGGATATCCGACTTGTTCCTCGCGCAGTCCCTCTTCGTTATCTCCTGGTACGTGAATCCTTTTTAAAGTATTCGAATACAAAAATTTACTCTCGAATTAATTCTCTTCTTCATCCTCTTCACTCAGGTAACATTCCTTGCTCTTCAGAGAGTCCTTTACCTTTACCGGGAGAGATGCCACTAAGTCATAAGGCAGTGCTGACACTTGTCAAGGAGTGGTTCTGTCACTGCCACCTCGATTTAGCGCACAACGAAAGCACGTATAGGGAACTGAAGGAATTCGTTGCGCGTGTGGCCTGTATGGGAGAACAATACCAATGGTGGGCTGATGATATGAGACTCAACACCGGTATCGACGTAAGCATTGTCACTTATGTTTTTCGTGTTGTAAGACCTTCTATTTTTATTACTATTGTTGTTTTGGTGTGACTTGCCATTGAAAAAAACGGATAAAAATATTAATTATTAGTGTTTTTTTTTATGGAAATTTGTAAATTGTATACGTATACAGTGAGGCCCTCGATATAACGAATTGTAAATCATTCGCTATATCGGAGTACATACACTATGTGTGTGTTTAAACTGTGAACTTAAGAAGTAACAAAGTTATATTTATTGTATTTTTAATTATATTAGTGTGATTTTAAGAGAGGGTGTGTCTCAAAGGAGTGATTACACTAAAACCTGTCTAAAACGGTACCTGCGTAAACAGAAAAAATCTTCGGAACGGAACAATTTTCCTGTTTAAAACGGAAAACTGCCAAACCGGGCGATTCCGGCTTACACAGGTTTTACTGTATTTTAAAACTGTAATTAAATATGTGAATTTAAATTCATTTAATTAAAGGATACGCTTGAAATAATATACAGTCAAACCTCCAATAACGGCCACCTCTAAACAGCGGAACTTTTCTTCTTTTTTTTTGTAATGCATACAAGAAAACCTCCAAACAGCGGCCATTTTTTATGTACCCGCCAGTGGCCGTCGTTCAGAAGTTTAATTGTATATTTCAACGATCTGTAATACATTCTGTAAATGTCACTCTTTTGAAAATAACCGAATTAAATTTATAATTAACCTAATTGATTTTAAAAATAACATTTTGTTTTATAAAAATTTACATTTATATTTTTAAAAAATCTATTTAACAGAATAATCAAAATGTAGAAGATAAACGAGAGGATGATATGCAATTTATAGATGAAGAATACGAAAGGGTAAGTGTAATTCAGTAGAAACGATAATTAAATGATCAAGATAACGATGATCACCATCATTATTATTACATTATTTTCCTCATTAACTGATGCTATTTTTCTTCCTAATTTTCACTGTTTTCCTCACCAGTTCTCATTGTTTTTGTCACCAATTTTCAGCTTTCCTCGCCAATTTTCGGGTTTTCTCATCAATTTTTGATGTTTTCCTCATTGTTTTTTTCACTAATTCTCATTGTTTTCCTCACCAAGTTTTGCTGTTTCCCTCATTGTTTTCTTCACTAATTCTCACTGTTTTCCTCACCAAGTTTTGCTGTTTCCCTCACTTTTTTCACTAATTCTCACTATTTTTCGCATCAATTCTCACTGTTTTCCTTACTAATTCTCACTGTTTTCCTCACCAATTTTTCTAATTTTCTCATAAAACTCATAGATTTAGTGAAGAAAACACTTCACTAATTCTCACTATTTTCCTCACCAATTTTCGCTGTTTCCCTCATTGTTTTTTTCACTAATTCTCACTATTGTCCTCATCAATTCTCACTGTTTCCGTCATGATCATCATCATTTCGTCATTAATTCAAACAGTACAATCTCACTAGTTCTTCCTATTTTTCTCATAGATGACGATAATGATTGTACTGTTTTTGAATTAATGACGAAATGACGACGATGAATTTCTTAAAAATTAATTTAAATTAATTTATTTTCCTTTTATCTAATAATCTCGTTTATCAGATCGAACTCGCTTCCGTTTCGAGAAATAAAATAATGGAAAACGGTGGGAGGAGGAGGATTGATTTTCGTGGTGTAATATGGAAAACACGCGATGTATACGAGGGGGGTTTTTACTACGAGAAAATATCGTCTCGTCTCGTGACGTAACGTAACGTGACTGATTTTTTTATTTCTTATATAGTAACATTACGTAATGGCTTCGAACTTGTCGATTTTCGTGATGTGTCTGTCCATCACGCCAAATGGTCATTAGAAGAAAGTGAAAGATAAAAAAAAAAAAAAAAAAAAAAGAATTTCACGTGTGGTTTAAATTTGTTGATTCGTCTTTTCTTTTATTAAATAAAATATTAAAAGTTTTATAAATTCGCCCATTTAATTCAATTTTGAATCGATTTCATTACTGTATACAATTACTATTGTTTAAGCCACCTCGATATTGTGCCACACTCGATTTGATGTCACACTCGAACGTCATCTATCAAGAAGATTTAATAGAGAAATTATGTTTGAGCCGTTGTTATATCTATTGGAGAAGAGTAAAATAGTAAACTTTGTCTTGTTTTCTACTCGATATAGAGAATTCTCGGTGTTATAGAACGATGATTCTTCAGAAAGAATAAATTCGGAAAGTATTGCACACTCGGGAGGAATTTGGAGCCCTTTATATTGAATGTAACCATTAAGGATGGTAGATGATGGATGATAACAGTTGGATAGTGCAGGGAGAAGATGAGAATATGTTGGATATTTTATTGTTTAATATTTTCAAAAAATAAGCATAATAATGGAGAATAATCTATCAAACATTCTACTTTACAGGAATAAGACGAAGATTACAATGAAAACTTATATTTCTATTAAGAAGAAAAAGGTTTTTTTTTATTAGGAAGAAGAGAAATCTTTCTCTTGTATTATTTTTACTTTTTTTATGGAAGAGAAATTTGTAAATAGAGAAGAAGTGAAAAGAGCCTCCTTCTTATTTTTATAGGAAAAAATGAAAAATTTTTTGTTCTTTCTACAAGAAAACATACCTCTTCTTCCTATTTTTATGGGGGAAAAAAGAAGATAAAGTCTCGCTTCTATTCTATCAAGAAGAGAAAAGATCCCTATCTGACACAAGAAGAGAAAAGATCCCTATCTGATACAAGAAGAGGAAAAAATCCCTTTTCTTCCTATTTCCATAGGAAAGAAAAGAGAAAAAGTCCCTCTTCCTTTTATCAAGAAGAGAAAAGATACCTATCTGATAGAAGAGGAGAAAAGATCCCTATCTGATACAAGAAGAGGAAAAAATCCCTCTTCTTCCTATTTCCATAGGGAAAAAGAGAAAAAGTCCCTCTTCTTTTTATCAAGAAGAGAAAAGATCCCTATCTGATACAAAAAGAGGAAAAATCTTCTTTCTTCCTATTTTCATAGGGAAAAAAGAGAAAAAGTCCCTCTTCTTTTTATCAAAAAGAGAAAAGATCCCTATCTGCCAATACAAGAAAGGGAAAAAAATTACTCTTCTTCTTTCTATAAAAACAGAATTTTCTAAACACAGAAGAGAAAACTTATCCCTGTGTTCTTTCTCTTAAAATAATCCTGCACTCTTTATTGTCTATTTATTGCCGAATTTAATATACCCTGTGTCAATAATCAAATACATTTGTATTTTTAAATTACAATTAAATCGATTTTCGCTTTGTACTTAATTAAGCAGCGAGTACGATCTGCAAGTGTAGACCCTTTTTCGTTGTATTTGTTTGTGTTCTCCTTATGGATAAAGATTAAGGATTAAGGAGATAGTCTTTAATCCTTAATTAATAATCCCCAATTGGGAATTTAAGACTCTATTATTATCCGTAACGTGTGTATCTTAGCTGTACAGGTTGACAAGCACGATACGTTATGTACAGGATCAGTAAGTTATCGCCATTAATCATACGTCCTATCTACGTAAAAGGTGCGTTATCCAATCGAAGTAGACAAATCTCTACCTCGTCTGTGACGGGGTGGAGTTGTTAGTGTCGTCGAGAGCACGTGTCACATACGCACGAGACTTTAACTCGGAGTTATAACGTATAAAAGTCATGTTAAAGATAAGGTAAGAGCGAATTTTACTCGTATTTTCTTGTGTGTAAACGGGTGTTTCGTCAGGGTTGACGAGTCCGAGGGAGGGAGAAAAATAGCTTAACAGGTTGCACGGTTAATGAAGGAAAAAAGATCGATAATAATTTATTGTAGGAGCGGGTAAACAGAACGCCAGTAATTAACGTCGATATCTGGAATTCCGGGTTGAAGACGACGGTAATTTGTTTGCCACAACGAGGACAATAGTGTAAATAATTGATTGTAATAGCTTGATGAAATACGGCAACGCAACACAAGGGTTATCTGACAAGGAGAGTGGCATTCCGGGAGAACTATCTATGGGAGGATGACCCCCTATTTAGGTGTTAGACACCAGAAAAATGTAGTAAACTTTTCCCTATTTATATGTTAGATAGTGAAGAATACACGGAAGATGTGAAAGTTATTCCCGATTTACGTGACAGGTGAATAAAATATGAAAAACTGATCCCTGTTTAGACGTTACAGGTGAAAAAGACCTGAAAAAAGAAAGCACGTAAATGAGATTCGAACCCACGACCAGTGATTTTGGTCACTTGTGATTGTACTAAAATTAAATACGTGATCAGTAAAGTAAGGTCTTAAATCAGTTAAGATTTTATAATATTTTAAAGAGAATTTTCGCTTTAAGATTGTGTTAAAGACAGAAAATTCTGTAGAAAACAAGAAAAAAATAAAAGCTTGTTTTTCTTAAGAAGTAGTGCGAAAACTTTTCCTTGACCGGTGTTTGGTCTGATAAAGTATCGACCTATTTCCTAAACTAAATAATAGGTAGTGACATGCCAAGTTAATAACACCTCGCTTGTCACCAACCGTTTTGAGAGGTTTTCTTTAGGAAATAATAAAAGAAAATAGAAGGAAATAAAAACTGTATTAAGCAGCCGTATTTTTACCGTTATAACCTGTAAAATTTACAAGAGAAACCTGTAAAATACAGTATAAATACACGGAAAATTATTTACTTTGATCCACAATAGAAGATAGGAGATCGATCTTTCTACCTCATATTTACTAGTAAAACCTATCTAAACCGGACTCTGTATTACCGTAAACGAAGTAAATTTCTGTTTAGGCAGGTAACTGGTCCAGTTTAGACAGGTTTTAATAAAGTAAAATATATCTACGCCGGCCCAAAAGTCGGTTAACCGAGGCGTAGCAAAGTTTTTGCCGACTCGGTTAATCGACTTTTGGGCCAGGTTTACTTTTTTCGTGTAGAGAAGTGGAATTTACCGAAGAGAATATCTGAATTAAATTATAAAATATCATTTAATTGGTTAACAGGTTAATGGATATTTAAAGATAATTAATATTTACGTAAACATTTATCGTTTATTTTGTTTAAATTCTTGATACGTAACACGAAACGAACGAGTGTCGAGTTACGACACGGGCATCAAAAACGTCGACGTGTTTTCATTGTTCGATGCAACAATGCACCTTGACACAAATAATTCAGGTGAACGGTTTAGTTTCATATTCGTCGGTGCAATAAACCCGAATTCAATTTTAAGTCAATTCATTTTTAATTTTTTTTATTTTATTTTATTTTATGTTCTTTTATGCACGATTTCTGCTTTTACTTTGCTTGCAAATTTATTTTTTCCTTTGTTCGTTTATATAAATTTCCGGTTAACTGACTTTTGGGCCATATATACTGCTGTATCTATGTATCTATGTATATAAAGAAAATGAAGACGTTTTACAGGAAAGAACAAAGGAAATTGAAGACAATGTGGAAGAAATATAGGCCTATATATATATATAGCAGTATACAGCAGTATATTTGGCCCAAAAGTCAGTTAACCGGAAATATATATATATATATATATATATAGGTCTATATATATTATATACATTGTTTGTTTACCAAATTGACAATCCATTTTCGTAACAAGATACCAAGAAATATGTTTATTTTTATTTGTATTTTATAGANTTTCCTTTTTTTTTTTTTTTTTGGTCGTTGTTTTCTATAAAGTTTCTGCATTTTCTTCGTATATTTCTCACTTTCCTTTGTTCTTTCATGGAAAATTACTTCATTTCTTCTTTGTTTTATATAGAATTTTTGTATTTTTTTTTAGCATATTTCTTCATTTTCTTTGTTATTTCCTACGTAATTTCTTTATTTTCTTTGTAATTTGTATAAAACTTTTGTATTTTCTCCGCGCTTTCCTTTGTAATTTCCTGCAAAATTTCTACACTTTTTATGATTTTAAACGAAATTTCTGCATTTTTCTTCGCATATTTCATGCTTTCCTTTGTAATTTCCTGCAAAATTCCTTTGCTCTTTCACATAAACCTTCTTTATGTTCATCTCCAAGTTTCTCTTGTTCTGTGGTAGAAAACATTGACAACGTTAAGCAGTTTATATTTAAACAAAGCGAACAATAATAGTAAGGTTTAAAAGTTTAAAATCCTTATATTATATAACTCCTTTAATCTTTCAAGAATGGAACTTGTTATTGTGCATTTTGTATTACTTGTGAGGGTGTTTTTTTAAATGAAATATTAATGTATTAAAGAATACTTTCTTTCTTGTTGAAACTGCTCGATTTTCTCATCCTCAGCATCACTTCATTTACATAAAAGTAATTCCCCTGCACACAGGGCATTTCCCTCAAGATATACATTAAAATTTCATTACAGTATAATAAAGTTTTCATGTAATTTACCCACTAACAGTTTTTTCTCGAACTTACAATCGAAGACTTCGTAAGACAGGTTCTTTGTACGTAACGTTACGTCCGGTCAATCGAAAAAGGCATTATTTAAGGGGTTACAAATAATGCATTTTCCCATTGGCCAGACGTAACAAGTGCTCCTGAATACAGTTTAAGAAGAACTCAATTAAATTTTCAATATTAAATGATAATTAAACGCAATTAGATTGTTTAAACGTGATTATTACTTCATAAATCATGTTTTAAATTCAGTAAATTTTTATATAACAAATAAATAAAAATAAAACAATAAATTACCTTCATTAAAACGTAGATATACAGTAAAACCTGTGTAAGCCGGAATCGTACGTTAACGAATATTATTTTCCGGTATGGAGGTTCCGTTTTGAACAGGTTTCTTTTCTTTTAAACAGAAAATTCGTTTCACTTTAAAGAATTATTTCCGTTTAGACAGGTTTCCGTTTTATACAGGTTCCGTCTTAAACAGGTTATTTTTAAATTTTATTTTTAAAAAAATATATATTAAAATTTTATATTAAACAGATTTATAACACTTTTAGATGTAGAGAATTACTAAAAATAATTTCAATTTTTAAGGTGTTTACTCGAAAAACTATTATTATTATTATTATTATTATTATTATCTTTAAGGACAGCTTCTACATCCGGTCGTAATTGTTTTTTCGGTTGATATTATGAGTTATAAAATAGAAAAATTCGAAAGAGATTGGTTCCACAGGGGGATAATTTATTGGAAAGAAGAGAGAAAAGATAAAAATTTTATAGATTGATTGAAGCTGGGAGGATTGATAGATTTGTTGAAAATAAAACGCGAGTTAAGACAGGAAATGTTTGTCCTTTCAAAAGGGATAGTAACGTGTAATGTTTGGGAGCTCATTACTTCAACTGGGTCATAACGACATCATTAAGGAAACGATCCTGGGTGGAGAAGAATCAACCTATCTTCGTTATTATACCGCGCGGATAGATAACACCTATAATATCTAACGGTTATTAAACGGACACACTTTTCTTTTTATTTAAAAAAAAAAAAGATGCCAACGTCACCAAATCGTTATAATACTCTTATATATAAAAATGGGACAATAATACGTAAGAAGTAAACGTTGTTTATCTTTCTTAAACACGTGGCTTTCCCCCCACACACGTTTTATATTGTTAATTACAGCGAAATTGATCGATTTTATAACACTTAATTGATGTGTTCTATTGTTACTCCACGAGTGACGTCGTTTTTAATAATTGTTTTCGGACAGTTTCAAGCATTATTTTTGTATTTGTACACGTGATATTTGAGTGAAAGGGTGAGAGATTCTTTTTATATTGTTACTTACAGCGAAATTGATCGATTTTATAACACTTAATTGATGTGTTCTATTGTTACTCCACGAGTGACGTCGTTTTTAATAATTGTTTTCGGACAGTTTCAAGCATTATTTTTGTATTTGTACACGTGATATTTGAGTGAAAGGGTGAGAGATTCTTTTTATATTGTTACTTAAAGCGATACTGATTAATGATAATGCCAAAAAAAAAAGTGATTTATTACGAATCGATTTCGGATAAAGTGAAACGTTTAACTTAAAAGCTTTGATAGTTGCGTGAAAGGGTACATTTTATTAAAGAAAAATGATCACTTTTCTTTTAAAATTTTACATTAAATAACATTAAATGTCGTAAGTTTAATATTTGTACAGTAAAGTAGAGAATAATTTATTGCACGAAACGTTTAAAAGTAATTGTTTCGAGGGATTAGAAACTTTATTATTTGATTAATTTACAAATTATTCATCGCATCTCTACGTTTACACAATTATGTAAACTCGCTTAAAGCGTACAGCGAAGTGACCCTTGTCTTTCTTTTTTTTTTTCTCCCCTAAAACAATCACCATAAAATACATTCATACGAACGTTGTTTACATTACTTTAATTCAAATAAAATAATAAAACAAAGCTTTTATACCGGGAAGAATGTATATATTTGTTCTTTCTTAAGAAAATATTCGTTAGTTTACTCCAGAGAAACAGGTAACTGGTACTAGTGGTATACACACAGATACTAGTTTATACCAAGTAATGGTACACTTTGAAAACCACTACTACAGCATAGTTTAAATAGCATAAATAATCATTAAAGAAAGATTTACTTTAAATATAAATTATTCTAAGGGAAAAATAAAGAAAGAAAATATGTTTAAATCATATATTTGCACGCAATTATCAAATTTATATCGTAAATTTTAAGTTAGAAATTTAAATATAAACGAAAACATTTAAATTTTATTACATCAACAATTTTATTTCGTGTTACATAAGAAGAAATTTTAAGAGAGTTTCTAGAGATTTACTTGTGTCAACGTAAGAGTTGTCTAGTCTAAGAGGGGTGGTCTAAAAGTCAGTTAACAGTTGCAATTATTTTAATATTAAAAATACATAAGCTTAAATTTGGTGGAATTAAATGCTCGTGTGATATTATACAATACATAAATAGTTATAAGTATCGATTAAGGTAAAAGAAAACTCCACGTGTTATCATAGACACGAGAAGAAAACTCCACGTGGCCAGCATATTAGTGGGGTGCGAACCCACGACCATCCCCCACACATGGCCAGTAATTGAATTTTTGTTAAAACCACGCGGTTATTTAGGATAATAATATTATTTTCACATAAAAAAAAACAATACGTTTTACATCTTAAACTATCGCCCTTTGTGTTTGCTACACTTAAAATTCTTATAAATGAATGTAACTTGTGTTTAGATTAATGATTGTATATTCAGTGTGGAGTGAAGATAAATTGATAATGATGGATAAAAGATAAGAAATTAGCGCAGAAACAATGAAGTGTTAAGGTGATTAATTGATAATGATGCGTGTATCGATTGATAATGATGTAACACTGCAATATTAAAGGAGCTTAAAAGTGTATTGTTTAATAACGAAATCAAGCAATATCGAGCATATAATTTATGATAGCACCCCTTTTAGACGGCCAGGCTGTTAAAGGGTGTTAGCCTGTCTTTCTGGGGAGCCCGATATGTTTTCCTGATATGTGGGCCTGGCCGTGGGGTATAGCAAAAGGGCCCTCGTATTACCTACTGGGAGATGACGTCGTGCATTTTTATTATATTGGTGTCACTTATATAAGTAAGCTGTAAATTCTGCTTACTTACCGTGTGAAGACAAGCCCCAAAAATCGCAAATAACGATGAATAATAAGTTTTTTTTCTTTAAAATCGGGTGAAATTTTATTTTATTGAGATGTTTTCAAGTAAACTTCGCTAAGAAACTCTTTATTTTACAGCTTCAACAATTAGTTATAAACGGTGAACTTCCATGCTCTAAGGAGGAAGCGGCCATTTTAGCTTGTATACAACTACGTGTAGAAGAAACTTGGCCTTCGGAGAGGAGAACAGTAATGGAAACACAGCAGAAATATAAATTAAGACCAATTACTGAAGATATAAAGGTAAATTTTTATGAAATTTACATGTTAATATTGTATTTTATACCCGCTTTATACCCGTTTTAGGAGTCTACAGTTCCTGACTTGACAGTGTTGACTTCTCCAAGGAGTAGGACTGATACGGATGAAAATAGTGAATTAAATGAAAGTCACGAAAGCTCTAACACGGGTCATGTCAAGTTTTCAAAGACAAATATAGTGTTAAGACACTGGATAAGTGCGAATGGCAACAGTACAGTCATTGGCAGCACTACTATAAATGTCAACGATTGCTTACCCCCTAACTACAGAAGGAACAAAAATATGTTAAAGACGATCAAGGTATGGAATATTTTTGTTATTTTACTATAAAAAAAAGAACTGAAGGAGAAAATAAGGCTTTCGAGAAGCTAAATTAATCATAAAATTGCTTAAATTTCGTTTTAAAATCGTTAAAATTGCCTAAAGTCGGAAGTCGGAATTATACATTAAAACACCGCACAAACCTGTCAACAACGGCCGCTGACGGAATGTTAAAAGGTGGCCGTCATTTAGAGGTTTTTATGTATGCATTTTTCTTGAAAAAATTAGGTAAAAATGAGCGCTATTGGCAGGAGGCCGTTGTTTAGAGGTTATATTGTTAGCGGAGAAAGTTCGTGATAAAAATGGCTGCCGTTTAGAGTGGTCGTTGTTGAGAGGACACAGTAATTAGCAATTCGACTGTATTTTTATGTAAATTTATTTTATTTTAGTGTTTTTAAACGATTCTAAGTTTACAATTCTTAATTTTTTTTCTTCTAATTTATTTGTAAATAGAAGAATTGCACTCTACAGAAAAATTTTTATCTTATTACAACATTTGAGCTTAGTAGAACTTCATTTGAGCCAAGTTAGAGCTTCATTTGAGCCAAATTAGAGCTGTATTTGAGCTACGTTAGAGCTTTAATTGAGCCAAGTTAGAGCTTCATTTGAGCTAAGAGCTGTATTTGAGCTACGTTAGATCTTTATTAGAGCTAAGTTAGAGCTTCATTTGAGCTAAGTTAGAGCTGTATTTGAGCTACGTTAGAGCTTTATTAGAGCTAAGTTAGAGCTTTATTTGAGCCAAGTTAGAGCTTTATTAGAGCTAAGTTAGAGCTGTATTTGAGCTACGTTAGAGCTTTATTAGAGCTAAGTTAGAGCTACATTTGAGCTTAATAGAGTTTCATTTAAGCTTAGCGCTTCATTGGACTTTCGTTAGAACTTCATTGAAGCTTTATTAACATAGATATTTAGAAATTATTTACAAAAAAATACATTAATTTAATACGTCCGCAAACAACCGTGTCTGGGGACAAACTAAGTTGCTAATTTACTCAATTAAACGTGTATATTTAATTATATTCGAATTAATTGTGTTATCATCGTGAAATAATCAAGTTTACTAACAAACAATTACTATTAAAAGTCATAGAGATGAATATTTGTATTTAATAACGGGTTACTAAGCTATTAAATTGAATTATTAACCTAATTTCGAGTTTTAAAAAATGAATTTTCTGCACTCAAAATTAGGAACACAAACGTAAACTCTTCCACACTTCCGTTTACGAGAGTGAAATCCACTTAAAGAAGTTATACACACAAACTTGTAAACGACTTCCTGCTTATGGATGTAGGATCTTTCAAGTTAAAGAACTCCTTCGAGGAAAGACTAAGAAGAAGGTAAAAATATTTACTCCTCTCCTCTATCAGTTTCGATGAGGGAGAAACATAAATAAAAGTGAAAATATTTTAATTATCTCAACAGGCAAACAGGATTTTGGGGATTGGTATGGAGCACATCGTCCTCCTGGACAGCAAAACGTTGCTACCTGCTAAAACTCAATTAACTGGAGAATTGCAGCAATGGAGAACGGGTGGAGGGCGATCCCACGATCAACTTGTTCTGGAGTTTCGAGCCACCAAATGGTCTTTTATCACTCCTTCGCAGGGTACACTCAGGTCGATCAGTACAGTCTTGTGGGAAATTATGCAAGATTTGGATACGCATTTTCTTAACGAGCACATTATCTGCACCAAGGAAGATCTGGATAAAGGTAAATAGTCCATTTCGATGAAGATTAAATGCGTTAAAGGGGGTAAGAAAGAAAGGCTAAGTATACACTAAAGTCAATTAGTACAAGGGTACCATAAGGGAAATTATGCAAGATTTAGACACATAATTCCTTCAGGGGCACATAAAGATCTGGATAAAGAAGATGAAGAGGTATATTTTGATAAAATTTAATGACATTTTTAAGTTTTAAAATGCGCTAAAGGGAGGTAAGAAAGAAGAGTTGAAGGGTACACTAAGGTCGATTAGTACAGTCTTATGGGAAATTATGCAAGATTTAGACACACAATTCCTTCGCGAGCACGTTATCTGTAGTGAAGAAGATATGGATAAAGGTAAATAGGCCATTTTGACGAAGATTCGATAACATTTTTCGAGTTAAAATACGTTTAAATTAAGAAAGGAAAGCGTGATTGAAACGTCGATAACACCTTCTTTGTAATGATAATCTAGTTTTTATAACGTCAAATTTTGTTTGATACAAAAATTACGAATAAATTTCGAAACTTCTCTTTACTAATTCCAACAGATATTATCTAAAAATCCCTTGAGGACGGGTGTGTCTTTGTAGATACATCACCCTCCGGTAAATTTCATCACCTCTTATCATATCTACCATATAAGAGAGTGAAGTATCCAATTTTCGATTCTTCTGTATTTGAAAGTAGTTCAAGAAGAAGTTACTTTATAATTTTCTCAAGTTTTCTAACCTTTTTTTTTTCAAAAATCCTCCTCACTGCCCATAGGTATAATGTGTCACATCACCAAACCAAGCCTTTGAAAGTAAATTTAACTCCCTTTTTTTCTAATTTTTATGTAGTCCAACTGTACAAAAATAGAATTAAAACTTTCTTATCTACAGAGAGAAAGTTTTTTATGTCCTTTTTTTACAGTTTTATTATTTTTTCGATGCTTGTTCCGAGATAATTTCGAGAAGATGTTTACACTATTCTTCCATTAGTGTAACGATTTATTTGGATGTGACCATAAGAAACAGGTTGAAGAGAATTATCTCGTGTAGTAGGATTATATGTTTAAATTTTAAGCACTGTAAACCTTCGATCGAATTATTTACTTTGAAAATATTTCTAGAAATGAAGAAGAGCGTGATGTTTCGTCCAACCACCACAATCTTTGGAGAGGAACTTGAGAAGTTGCAATCTTTATTACATTTTCCTGAAGAGGTTGCATTAATGCTGTCAGAAACTGAATACGATCTCTTCTATAAAGTTCCAGCTATTCACTACATTCGACAAGTTACTGTTGATGTTAATCTTCATCCAACTTGCTCTTCCTTCAACGAAGAAAACGTCTACACGGTCCAGACCTTAATTAAAAGATTTAATGAGGTATTTTATTAAAATTATTATTTAAATATACGTAATTATGTAAATAAATCCTTAAATCTTTACCTATTTTAATACATTAATCTGGATTCTTAGATGTTGCGTTGAACATTATTTTTTTTAGAATAAGAAGAAATGAATTCAAGTTATTTTGATGGAATAAAGTAACGCAACACGGCAAAGATGTGCCTTCCTGAAGAATTTGTATGGGGAACTGGCCTTATCTAGGTGTTAGACACGTGGAGAAAACCCGGAAAACTCCGTGCGAACCCATTGGTTGGGCACGAACCCATGGTTTCTATCCACTCGGCCAATGGTGGGCACTCAAAATAACTTGATACATCCAGATTTTCCACCAATCACATAAGGGGTCCTGTTTAACTCTACAGAACTTTTCACGTGACTGCGTGTCACCACCATCAAAATAACTTGAATCTTTTTTTCTTTACTCAGCTCCATGTTTGTGGTATCTTTTAAGGAATAAACAATGATAAACATATGAATAGATTTATGGGGTAACATCTATTATTTTAATTCTGCTTGTGTTTTTTGAATATAATTTTTCACCTCCTATAGGTCAGTTCATGGATAACTCATATAATTATATCACAACCGACCCACGAAGATAGAAAAGCAGTACTTTCGTGTATATCGCGCGTTGCTACAACGTGTTGGAATCTTGGAAATTTCAACACCGCTATGGAAATTCTAGCTGGATTAAGGTAATTTTCATAGAATTTTCTTTAATTTACTATAAAAGTGAGTTAATAAATACTTTTCACTGATAGATCTGAGAAACTGAAGCCATTTTGGTTATCGTTGACCGATAAAGAACAGGTAACAACGTTAGACTTCTTAACTAAAGCATTACTCACGCCAGACATGACTCAGGAATGTGAAGAAGCGATCAACAGAGCCTTTGAGATGCCCCATAGTAAGGTGATTCCATTCTTTGGAACCTTCCTGAAAGACTTAAAAAACGTGTTGCAAGGGATGCCGAGTTTAGTTGTTCTACCAGCTAACAACGGACAGAAATTAGAGGTAAGTGGTAGAAAATTATAAAATTGAAAATTGTAACTCGATAGCTTTAATAAGATTTTCTTAAATTAGTTTATCTCCGATTATCACGGCGAGGATCATTTTCTTACTAGGATCGGAGTCGGTGGAATTATTAATGTCGAGAAAATTGAAAAGGCTCATCGAGTTTTGGAAAATATTCAAGCTTTTCATCTTCATGCTCTCAAAAGAGAACAAGCATTGACTGAAATTATCAATGTGAATCAAATAAGGTGAGGATTTTAATATATTTATCGCCATTGTTCATTTACTTCAAGAGCTATATCATAAACTGTCCAACTCGTGAAACCCATCCATTGGTCTAGTGGAAATACTCATTGGTTTGTCAGGGGTTCGAGAACCACCAACTAGCTAGAATTTTCTGAGTCTTCTTCACGTGTCTAATACCTAAATAGGAGTTTCAGTTTTCTGTAGATGTCCTCCCGGGAGGACTCCTAATGTTGTATAAATAGAGGTTCCGGTTTCCAAAGAAAGTCCTCTCTTTGAAGACATCTCTCTTGTGTTGTATTGCCTTATTTCCATTAGTCAACCGATTTATGGCCTGATTTCTCTATATTACTGGAAAAAAGTTGAGTATAATTGCAACTCGAAGTAACTTTGATACACTTATAATCATATTCAATTATACTAGAGAAATAACCCAAAAATAAGTGAATCAAAGATGCTTCAAGTGTTACTACTGGTGGTTCGCATTTGTCCAACTGGTTGGCCACGTGGAGTTTTCGGGTTTCTTCACTTTTGAAACATAAATAAGGGCTAGTTTACCATAGAAAGTTCTCACGGCAGATCGCCGTATACAAACAACAAAGTCACAAGTGTTACAGTTGGCCAGTTTTAAATTTACAGATTTTATAAGCCTTATACTTCATATATAAAACATAATTCTATTATTTTTTTAATACAGAAACATTGAAGAGGATGGTAAAGAAAACGAAAACCTGTACGAAATTGATATTGACAGTTACAGGCCGATACAACCTATCAGCAATGATCACTGCATAAGTTTCGTGCCATTAAATCAAAAATATTTGGATTATCATCTCTTGCAGATAATGCATCATGGGCTTACAGTTATACATTGGGATAACGATGGGCAAAGATCTGCTCTTTGCTACCTTAAACTAGAAAGGAACAATGCTACATTAACTTGGTGCAAACCTAATTGGAGTTCTCTACGTGGATCCGGATGCCAGGATTATGTTTTGAGTGGTAACATCGAAGAACCTGTTTCACCCGGATTACTATTGAAGTACGAAACGGGAGAAGTAGTACAGAATAATCTGGAGGAAGGATATTTAGATCTGTGGTGCGTTAAGGAAGTAACAACGTGCGACGATACGGTCGATATGTCTATAATGTCAAAACGTCACGGCTTAGAAGAGAAGTCGTCCCAGTGTATAAAATTAATCTTTGGTGTTAATTTATCTGATAATAGAAGTTTAACTTTCGTAGCACCCTGTCTAGAAGCCCGAAATTTGTGCGAAGGTTTATCACAGGTTGTAGGATTGCTGAGGCAACAGTATCAACTGAGTGATCAACGCATTAATTGGCTCAAAGAACGTTACTTGCAGCTCTATTTCGAGGATCAAGCTTGTTTCGGTCCAACTCCAGCAGAGGCCATTAAGGTAAGTCTTTTAAATTGTACTTTTTACAAAGCTTAAATACAAAATATTCGCTGTTTTAGGTATTTGGAGGAAGAAAGTGGACTTTAGGTTCATTTGGGAGTAGCTGCTCTTCTATGGACACGTCTGGATTTAAGCGCGCCTCAAGTTTCGGAATGGGTGCTTCGAAATTGAGAAAGAAAAAGTCATCATCGTCCTTAGGAGCGATTAAAGTGAGTTCAAAACCTATAATTTAAGACCATTCGAGTATTATGTCAGCAGTTTATGGGGGGATTCGTTTACATCTGACGATGAGAGTCTGGTGATATAAGATTGCACCCATTGTTTATTTTTCTCCTCAGCCATCACAGAATTGTCTGAAAGTAATTCCTGGATAATCGTGAATGGTTTAAACTTCTGGAATGACGCGGCACAGCCTGTATGGGTCTTGTACTAAAAATACCAATAAATCAACCTGAAATTTTTGGCCTGATGAGGTAACTTTAATTTTTGATGACTGCTGATGACGGGGAGAAGAATAAAAAATGGCAAATTTTTGCTGATTTCATACTTTAAAGGGCAATTTTTATAATTTTTTTAAAAGCTAAACTATGATTTATAACCATTATGATTTTAGGATAACACCCCTAAATCTCCTTCTGGTTCCATCTGTGACAATCCTAGTGAAGTCCTTCTTCGAAAACCGCGACCTTCCGTTCGCCAGCACAGAAGTACTATCAAGAGTAGTCCTTTAAGTCAAAGTGAACAAAGTTCTGATTGTAGTAGCCCTCATGACGTAATTTCACTACAAACTGTTTCAGCCGAAAATTTAGGAACAGTCACGAGTCCACTGGGACAATACTCGATTGCATCTTACAAGTAAGAATAAGATTTATTTCAGAAGAATGAAGTACTGTATTGTTTTTTTAATCTATTCCTTATCTTTATCATTCTTTATCTAGAGAAAAATGCAGACAAAAACTAAACTTAGAGTCTCCAACGACTAATAATTGGGAGCCAGCACAAACTCCAACGATATGTCGTCCAGCCATCACTCATTCAAGCCAGATGGATTTTTTGGAATTTACAGAATTGTTTCGTTCTTTTCTTGTTAGAAGTAGAAGAGATCTTAGAAACTTATTCGAACAAATTTCAATCACATCTAAACACAATCAAGAATTGCACCTCGATGCAGCAAATAGTAGATCGGTGACAACTTCAGATAGCAAGATGTTAGGTGAATATTTATAAAAATAAATGAGAATTCTTCTAGTTAAAATGTTATTAAATACGACTTAAATATATTTTTAGGTTTGTTGACACGTAATACACCCTTTGACTTCTACGAAAATAATCAGAAAAAGAAGATATGCGATGCCATAGCTGCTGCGAGTATCGTATCTAATTGTGCAGGTGTTGACACTTCGAAAACACTTGTACTTGGTGTGCAGGAATTTCAATCGTTCCTTTATACCAATCAAGGAGAGCGTGTGTCAGAAAAGCAATTAATATCTTTGATACAGGTAGAAGACTGTATTAATGTTTTATTGATTAATATTCGATTGATTACATGCATTATTAATTCGTTTGAGGTTTATTTAGAGGCACGAGCCAGATCCTACTCTAAGGCAGCAGCAATGTTTATCATTTGAAGGATTCGCTCGTTATCTCATGGATAAAGATAATTTTGCATTTCTTTCCGAGAGCACAAAATCGAATGAAGAAGTAAGCTGAAAATGAGCATAAAATTAACATAAGCAGGGATGCCCAGAAGAGAAAGTAATTTCCCTGTACTGTACCCCAAAGTAGGGGTCCTTATACAAAGTTTTTTTTCGTTTACTTTCGCATAATGATTTGATATAAGTGCCCCATTATGTATTTTGCTCTATGTCCCCGCTATCTTCTAGGCAGCCCTGAATATAAGTGACAAAATTTTCAACGTTTAACATCTCTCATTTATTTACAGGACATGAACCATCCTCTTTCACATTACTACATTGCATCTTCACATAATACATATTTAACAGGGCATCAACTAAAGGGTGAATCTTCTGTTGATCTTTATAGTCAGGTGCGTGTGTATAGTATGTTTAGTTGTTGTTAAAACTTTATTTTATAAAATATTTATCGTTTTTTTCTGGGTAATTTCTTTGTAATAGGTACTTCTAACAGGTTGTCGATGTGTAGAGTTAGATTGCTGGGATGGAGACGACGGGATGCCTGTCATTTATCATGGTCATACCCTAACCACAAAGATACCTTTCAAGGTAAAATTACATTTTTAAATAAATTAAAATGAATTATTTTAATATATATTTCTTTACAGAATGTTGTAGAAGCCATCGCTAAAAGCGCATTTGTTACATCACCCTATCCGGTCATTTTGTCCATTGAAAATCATTGTTCACTTCAACAACAAGCCAAAATGGCGGAAATTTTTAGTGTAAGTTAATCTTCAATTTAAAAATAAGTTTATAATTAATACATAGATTAATTTTTCTTAATAATTAAGGGGAATTTTTACGAAAATTTTAACACAATACCCCTCAAATATATGCCTCTTATTAATGGCGTGTTCAGGATTTTGAGAATATGAGTGCTGTTCTGGTTGATTCTAGGTTACTCAATTACCTTAAAATAACTGTATTTACCCAATCTTACTTAAGTGAAGTTACGTTATATGTTTTATTATATTTATTTTTATTTTAAAGTAACAAAAATGATTGCTTTGGTATCAATGAGGTTCTGTAGCACCACAAACAGCTTGGATAGCCGCAGCTTCTTAATATCATTAGATATTAATCACTGGAATTAAGAAAAGCTTAGGAATAAAACTTGTGGAACCGCCAATAATGGCCACCTCTAAACGACGGACAAATTTTCAGGAATATTGTACAGAATGTATACAATATAAACCTCCAAATAACAGTCAAACAGCTATCACTTTTTATAATCTTTTCAGTGTCCGTTGTTTAGAGGTTCGACTATATTTACATTTCAGTTATTTTAATATATTTTATTTCTGCTCAACAGACCGTCTTTGGTGAAAAATTAGTCAGGCGATTCTTATTCGATTCCGATTATAGTGATGATCCCCAGCTTCCATCCCCTAACGAACTTAAGCACAAAATTCTTATCAAGAGCAAGAAAATGAGATCGACTCTAACACCAGCTTTGCCCCTAAAATCTCGGGTAAGAATTTTAAAAGCTAATTATTTATTTATAAATTAATTAATATATGCTAATAGGGTGCATACCTTTAGGGAAAATCTATGCCAGGGCGAACGAATAGTATCATCTCTACGGCAAGTACGGGTTCGTTCAATGACGATGATGATGACGAATACGAAGATGAAGACGAAGAAGATGAACTATTAGAAGGTAAAATAATTTCTGTACTGAATTCTAAGCTAAAAACATAAATAATTAATAATATTTTTGCTCATTTAGTTAAAGAAATCGGTGTTACGCAAGCATCCCTATCCGAAAGTTTCTCAGTTGTTGGTACTACGGATCAAGAAGAGCTTCAAAGTTCAGGAACTGTTAGTAAATCGGCATCATTAACAGTTCGTACAGAATCAATATCAAGTCAGGAGGGATTTGTTAACGTAAAAACAGCAAGCCCTGGACTTGCATCGGTGGGATCTAAGCAGTTTAGCCCTCTCGAAAATGTGGCTGAAGATGACACCTCGCATAAACCTCGTAAGGATGGAAGACAAATTGCTTCAGAACTTTCTGATCTTGTCATTTACTGCCAAGCTATTAAATTTAGAGGCGAGTCATCATAGATAAGAACTAAATAATACCATGATGAAGCTTCTAATAAACGAATTTGTCAGTAATTCTTCTGTTTTTTTTTTCAAGGTTTTGCAAATAATTCGAGCCCTACGAACTCAATTAAAGTAAAGAAAATCACGAGTAAAAAGAACGTTCTGAATACATCCAGTAATGCTTCTACACCAAGTACACCTCCTCTTGCAAGCGGTAAAGAAATCTTACTCTAGAAAATTATTTAAGAGTATTCTTTTTAATTATACTTAACGTTGTTATTTATTAAAGATATCAAAATTGAGATTCCACCATCTAAAAGACCATCTTCAGCTTCCTGTTATCACGTCTCATCTGTGAACGAAAATACTGCAAAAAAATTATGCAAAAGACATTCTTTAGCACTTATTGCATATCCTTTCTTTGTTTTGATTTAAAATAAAGTTAGTTTATATATTTTAATTACATTAAAAGTCAGTTGTGGTGCATATTGATCTGTACTCTGATGGAATAAGGTAACGCAACACATGGACTTAAGCCTCAAGAGAAGACTTTCTATGGATGATTATGCGCTAAGTTTCGTGTTTTGAACTCATCAGACGTGCTAGAAAGTTTCGATAATCTTAATTAATCATGTTTGAATGTCATTAGTTTATTATAATTTAATTTGTTTAATTGTGTTTTATGTACTGTATCTTAAGTAGGAATAAAATCCTTAACTAAATATACTCATTGTGAAAATCAGTTAATGAGAACATATCCAGCAGGTATGAGAATAGATTCTTCGAATTTCAATCCAGTAATATTTTGGGCATTTGGTATACAAATGGTTGCTTTGAATTATCAAACTGAAGGTAAATTTGCATTATTTCTCCCTCTTAAACTTTTGTAATGTGTAGTATCAATAAAACACATAATTTATCCAATTTAAGATGCCGCATTGAACATCAACACGGCAATGTTCGAACAGAACGGAAGATGCGGTTATGTATTAAAACCCAAAGTGATGTGGGATAAATCCCATATGTGGTATGGACGATTTAATCCCTGGGATAAGAGTTTTGATGGATTACACGCTCTCAGCTTATCAATCACGGTAAGTGATCGAGTAATTTCGATTAAGGATTAAGAACTTTGTCAATAATCACGTGTCATTTCAGGTTATATCGGGTCAATATGTCTGTCCGACTAGTTACGCTGGTAGTCCTCAGATCGAAGTCGAAATAATTGGAATACCAGTCGATTGTAACAGGCAAAAGACCAAACTTATACAAAGAAATTCTCTTAATCCCGTTTGGAATGATACTTTTCATTTCAGGGTATGCATAGTACGAAGATTACAGTGTATTAATTTGGTTTTATTTATTGAAAATCTGTTTTAAAGTTTAATTTATAAATCTAGGTTATGTTCGACGAATTGGCATTTTTGAGATTTACTGTAACAGATATGGGAACCAATCACATAACTGCTCAAAGAGTAATTCCTCTAAAGTGTCTTCGTCAAGGTAAATTTTTAATCTTTTTATATACAGGGTGGTTCGAAACTATGGGGAAGGACTTTGTGAATGAATTCCTGGCAGGATAAAGAAAAAAGTGGTCCTATTAACTTACTCTATGTCCGGAAATGCACTGTGTCTAGATAAGTGATACCACTGGGAGTTTTGAACTGCATACACGGATATCTCAGGCAAAGTAACAATGGATGATCGAAGAGTCTTCATTGGTTTCAATATAAACAGTCACACCTCGCATTATGAATTGACATATCCTTTAGGATGCCAACATTACAGGAATGTTTGCATCCATGTGTTGCTTCAGCCTACATGATACTTTAAGTGCACCCACAAGTAAAAGTGAATAGTCCTAAAATTGGATGAGCAAGCAACAGGCCCTTCTCGGCCATTTTTATTCTCTGTCTACTGTAAAATCCACTCCAGCAGTTTGGTACCACCCTGTATAATTTTCATTATCTGTGATATTTTCATTTACTCAGTTCCATTTTTAACCAGGCTACAGACACGTTAGATTAAGAGGTCCTCAAAATCAAACGTTACCACTTTCTACTCTCTTCATATATTTTAAAGCAGAAGAAGAAGGACTACTATCACCTACCACCAATGAGATTCACGAAGATAAGAAATCTAAAGGCAAAATGAAGGAAGTACCCTCTAATGAAATTAGATATAAAAGCGAATTGAAAGAGGTAAGTGAGTGTTGTTTGCTAAGCTCTGAGCTTAACATTTATTCTTTCACTTTTATATGTAATTTAGGTATCAGGAGTGAATAGTGTACCAGTTAAAAGAAGATTATTCTTCTTGGTTGTCCATGGTGTTATCCCTGACGAGCCGAATACAGTACTTAAAATCACTCAAGACAGCACAACAAAGGAAGTTGTTACTCAGGTATGTTTAAAGCTGTTATTCTAATACACCTTTTATGCATTTGAGCCTTACTTTAAAATATATTTAAGGCGCTTACAAAGGCTAATAAAAGCCACGAAAACGTTGACGATTATGTACTAATAGAAGAAGTGCAGAGAGGATGGGAAAAGAAGTTAACAGAAAAGTCGAGCACCCAAAGAATCCTTGATCCTAATGAAAGACCTCTAGAAGCTCAAGCTCAATGGCAAGGAGAAGGGCGTTTCATCCTTAAAAAGATAACTGATGTATGTACTGTACATAACAATACAGTATTTAAATTTTAATTGTGATGTTATTATTGATATGAAATTCTGTTTTGAAGGATCCCAGTACTAGAGCGTGGATGACAAGCATTAGGACACCTGCAAGCAGTAAAGAGCAGGTAAATAAATGTTTTAATCTGTAAATTTTGCGTGTATAACAGTAGAACACAGAACACTGTTTTGCTTACTTAACAGAAAATGAAACAGGAAGCCGATGTGGACGATTGGAACGATAAAGAAGAGTCATTCTTAATTTGCGTGTATAACGTTTCACCTAATCAACCTTACGCCATATTGAAAGCCCCTATATCTAGTACAGCACAGGACATAATTGCGCAAGTATATATATATATAACTGATTACTTTAACATTTAAAATCACTTGAATTTATAGAATTTTAGGCTGATTCTTTGTGTTCTTCAAGGCATTAATCAAAGCTCGGAGGTTAGAAGATCCATCCAGGTTTGTTCTTGTGGAAGAAATGGAATATCCACCTTTAGCAGAGAGCACACCAACAGGAACCGTTAGAAAGCGTGGTATACATCGAGAAAGAAGGATACTGGAAGATAATGAAAATGTTTACCAAGTGCAAGCTAAGTGGAAAGTTAAGGGATGGTTAGAGCTAAGAGAAAAAGATGAGGTTAGAAATAAAAAAAACGACACAAGTAACACAGGATGTCCCAGAAGTGTGGAACCCTAGAAGTTGTTTATACAAGTGGCTTAGTGAGGAGGAACGAATTTAAGATGCAAAGTTCTCGAAGAGTTTAACAAGCTTCACCCAGATTTTCTATTAATTACACACAACAATCTGATTCAGCTTGTTAAATGATTCGGAAACTTCACGGTGATTGACGGTCCCACTGAAACCACTGGATACAGATATTTGGTCGCAAGTTTGTGTGTCAATAACGGCTGGCCACGTAAGTTCTCCGTGTTTTCTTCATCTAGATAGGACCCAACTTTCACAAAAAGTTTTCTGAAATTCGTTTCTCCTCACTTTACCCATAAAAAAATAAAAAAAGAGTAACTATGGTTCCAGACTTATGGTAAGACCTGTATATCTATTTTATAAGTTTTAACAATATTTTGATACTAAATTATATACTTTTTAGATAACTGTAGATAAGAAAAGTTCAGTTGGCAAAACTCCAAGCTTCAAGTTTAATAAATTCAGAACTTCCACGAAAGGAAATGGTATATCTTATTTATAAATTCGCTCGAAATGTTACTTATGGATACTGAATGTAATTTATATTTAATTTTATAGATAAACAAGTGAATAATAACCACAATAGACGCTCACCTATAACATCAGAAAGAAGAATTAAAAGTTTAAATGACAATTCTTCAGACGAGATTAAACTTCCCAAAAGACAAGTCCATAGCGAAGGAGAAATGATATCAGACGATGAAGTTAAAGATATGTCGACTTCCACAACCATGTCTAGATTTCGTAAGATATCATTGAGAAAGCTGAAAGTGTGGAGGTGAAAGCATACCAAAGACATAATTCTTTTTTCAAAGGACTTTAACCCATGTACCAAAAAGAAAAAAAAAAACAAGTCGAAATCTTCTCAGAACTTCATCTAGTCAAGAACCATTTTTAAAATTAATTTATTTATTTGTTAATGTTTATAAGTGTCATAATTTATTTTTTATTTCGATATTGTCGTAATGAAAGTGTGCGTAAAATTAGTTTGTGCGTGTTCATTTATATATATATATATATATATATATATTTAAAAAAAAAAAAGAAAAAAAATCCTAAGCTTTTGTTGGGTGGCATCATCTACTTGCGCTAATAGTATGACGCACATTTGCACATTAGATAACAAAGAAACAACAATTGTAACACCATCAACAACAACAAATTGCCATTGTTTGAAGTGTTTTAAGCTAGGAAATGACGAAATGCTGTGATATTCATGAAGAGTTAAATGATAATTCTTACACTACTAATTGTAAGAATTGAAATTTATGCCAAGTTATTTTGATAACAAAAGGAATTGCGCGCATAGAAAAAAAAATATTCTATTTAAAAGACGATTCGTAGAAACAAAATTGGATTATAAAAAATTAATTTCTGTTAATTATTTTGCATTCCTATCAAAGGTTAGATGTTTGTATATACAATGCTTATACATATATATTATATATATATCTATATATATATATATAGCTTATATAGAAAAAGATATATCTATTAATAGAAAGAGCTATTTTTATGATAATGCGCCCATTTTTCTTAAAAGGATTAAGAACTGGAGTAAGAATGAAAATGGCAGCTTTGATTATAAAACTTTTAGTTGTTTCTCCTTTTCTACAAACTCTTATCCTTTTCTTTTCTTCACAGTAATCACTTTGCACTTTAGCCAAATCATCATCATCTTTCACCCTCATTCACTGTATATTTTAACGTGTATCATCACACTGTACTTATATATAAATAAATATATATATATACACATACACACACACTCACACATATATACAAACTCACATATATATATTATATATTATATTATATTATAATTAATAAAACTTGCCTTGTCACATATATTTGCACAGTCGGTAGCTTCTGCAAAATGAAAGAAACAATGGAAATTGTCTTGCACACAGAGGAACTATGATGTGTTTTAAGTTTGTATTTCTAGTCTTGTTATTTTATCAGGGGGGAATTATTTAATTATCCTGATTTTTTCAGTTGGGAAATCATACTCGAATATTGTATAAAAAAAAAGTATTGAAAACGATGACGTTGACGTTGAAGTTGTGTATAAAATACGATATTTAAGTGAATAAAAAGATTTACAGATAGATTTTTTTTTATTATTATTAATTTTTTAAGTGTGAATATTCTATTTTTTTAGTGTAAAAAAAACAATGCAAAATTTTGCACTAACTGTGACATTTCAATATAATATAGTCGAACCTTCAATAAAGGCGGCAATTTTTTTATGTTTCAGTGGCAGTTGTTTAGAGGTTTGATTATATTTAGTTATATTTATGCTATTAGATAATATGGATGCGAGTAAACGTGACTATCAAACGCTCATAAACGGCAGAAAATGTCCACCAGTAACCATTGAACACTGGTCTGGTCTGGTCTGGTCTGGTCGTGTGTTCGCAACTCATTAACGGGTTGGCCACTTGGTTTTTCGGGTTTTCTTCAGTGTTTAAATAGGGCCCAGCTTCCCTAAAAGTCTTCCAGGAAGGCATTTCCTATTTGGCATGTGTTGTATTACCCAATTCCATCAATCCAATCAAGTCTATAGTCAAAAATCAACTGTTTTCAAGTATAACGCTCAAACTTTTGTCATACTGACATTCATATGCATTATAAACTCCTCACTTCTTCGGACATCTTGGTCCCAAAACTCTGCAGTTCTTCTCCAATTATTAAAGCATTGTTTTTACACAACAATTGGCACGTTTTCTCACTCCAAATTTTTCACTGTTCTTCTTCTCACATATCAATGCATCATGTACATATTATAATATCAAGTTTCGTCTGCAAGGACACCATAAAGTACAATAAATAGTCGTTCACCAATCCTGAAGTTAATGATTTGACATACAGCGAATTATCTCTGAGATAACACGGCAAATCTTTCAGAAATAAAAAGAAAAGAAGAGCTGACTGGATTATATCGAAGAAGATCCTCATTAGAATAAGCCGTTTTTTTTCCCTTGAACTTTGACGATTTCCTCTATTATATAACTGACATTCAACGTAAGTTGCCTGGTATAAATTTACAAACTTATCTCTCTCACATTCTGAGTTTACACCTTAATAAAAGGTGGTAAACTGAATCAAACTCTCTCTAAAGATAAATGCTGCGTATTGTTTTCCTTTGTTTTATAGATAAGTTTACAGAAGTTTCTTCTAGCTGTCGAGAGGTGGCGCTAATTGTTCATACGGTGGCGCTGGCTGACCGGACGGTGGCGCCGGCTGCATATTAGCCATTATAACAGAATTGTATTATACTGTAGTGTTTATATATTACGTAAATAAAGTTTTTTGAGAGAATGTCATTAAAGAAACGTCATTGGTGAATGGATTTATTATAAACCATTTTATTCGTAGTATATTTTTACTCGTGTTTACTGTTATATGTATTTTCTTCTGTAGAATGTTTATGTTACTTTGAAATGTTATAATTATCTTTACTTTGTTTAAACGTAAAAATATTGTTGTGAAAGATAATACATTTCTTACAGAAAACAAATGTAAAACATTTAATTTTACGTAGAAATTTCTCACAGTTAAAACACTAGACGAATAAATGGCGTTATTACTATAAAAGATCGATTAAACCGTCGAAGGACTCCATCTGTTTCTTGAGAGGAACAACCAGAAACTCCTGTTATCAATTCTAATAACATGTCAGTAAGCTTCGAGAATAGAAATTTTTTCTTATATCGACTTCCAACGATGTCTCGAGGTTACTCCTAATCCATAAATGGAGAAACTTCGACCTTCAGGCCAGGTGTAACCTTTTCTAGCTTGTAGAGCGACCTGATAAAATGATATAATATAAAAATGTTTATTTTGACATCGGTTTATCATCGTTTTCCAGATTTTCTTCTAATATAAATATCTGTTTAAGTGTAATAAACAGATAAGATTTGTATAAATATAGTGACTGCATACAATCTCTCGAACCTGTATTAAGCGGAAGGTACTTCTTTGTAACTCTTAAGACCCTGAGAATTACAAAAAGGTTCCTTCCTCTTAATAAAGGTTCCTACAATTTCTATAATAACCCTATCGAATTTAAACAAGAAAATACTAATGGAATCTTCTTCTGAATCTCCCTTTTCGTGGTCGCATCCTTATGGATCAGCACGTCTATTTCCCTCTTTCCGTTTTTCAACTTTAATTAAAATAATCCACTTGAGATACGTAAAAATGTATTTAATTATACGAAAACACAATGGAACGACTCTACGTCATTATAGAAAGTATTGTAACGTTTCAGAAATTCTTACCTTTGTCTTCTTTTCTAGAGTATCAGAACTCGATAGAAAGGGGGGGAGAAAGGATACTTATTTTGTATCTGAGGGTCCTATAACTTGGTCTTTCTTTTAATTAAAGAACCTATACAAAAACGACAGATATTAAAATTTCTATCAATAACTACTAAGAAATTTTTTTTATTTTATATCTGATATAAAGTATACCTTTTTTAGTTTTCCAAGATGAGTAGAGTCCTACATTTGTAAATGGACTAACTACATTTCACTTCTCTTGAGTGATATAAAGAACGTTTAAATAATTGTTTACCGGATTAATTTTTTGCTAATACTTCGTTTCTACGCAAATTATTAACCTAAAATTGAGTAAATCAAAAACTTTATAGATTTGGCACCAAAACCGAATTCTTTCACGTTCTAAAAAATTAATAAGCGTGAGTCTTTTTAATCAAAATTATTGTAATTTCTGTTGGAATTTTCTCTTTAAATGAACATTATCCTGCGTTCAATAAAATGTAAAATTGTACGACAATGAAATCATTTTTCTATCAAATTTTTCTTTAAATTAATTAAAAATGTGTTATAAAACTATCGAATGGCATCAATCAATAGGAAATAAATACTTTTACTCTACTCGTATAAATCCACTAAATTCAATTCCAAACGAAATAATTGCAAATCGACTTTCATTAATTTTAGAAACTTTGTTATAAATAAACGACACAAACCAGTCGTTCATTGAAAACGTGATACGTCACAAAATTAAGGGTCATGTACACCTTTAACAATACACATAGAGTTATATGACATATCCATAGATAAAACAATTTTCGTTTCGACTCGAACAGAACCTTGACACTTTTTATTACTTTTTCCCACGTAAAACTCGTTATATTTTAAATCAATGCCAGTAAATACCTTCGAATTTTAGTATAAAAGGAGTTGTGCAGATCCCGATTAGTCAGAATCACACCAACACAACACAGCAACCATCAACATGAAGTCTATGGTGAGTACAGTCTTATTGTATACATAACACAATGTATACATCGCTGTATACTTTATTATAGAGGTCTAACGTGGAATTTTTTATTACAGATCGCAGCTATCCTGTTTGCCCTTGTGGCCACCTCCCTTGCCGGTTATCTGGGTTACGCCGGTTACGGTTACGGAGCACCCTACGGATACGGTGGTTACGGCGGTTACGGCTACGGATACCCAGTAGGACGTGCTGTAGCCTACAGCTCATCTATCCGTCACCCTGGTTACGGATACGGTCTGGGATACGGTGGTTACGGATATGGACTTGGTCTGGGTTACGGTGGATACGGACTCGGCCTGAGATATGGTGGATACGGACTCGGGCTGGGATATGGACTCGGACATGGAAAAGTTTGGTAGAGCCGAAGATAGATGAAAATTACCTTGTAAATTAATATTTGTTAAATTAAAATTGTTTTTCTCGCTTCATTAACTTGTTTTTGCCTTTCTTCTATTGTTTTTGTGTTATATTTCAGAAAATGTAGGTTTAATTTAAATCCAACCAGTAAGAACTACAGTTATATACAACATAACGAAATAGATTTTTTTATAATTAAAAATTATAGACTGAGTTAAATGAAAAATTGAAGAAAGTTTCTTTTACTGGAGTGTGTGCTAGTTGTTTCATAGAAGACCATTACAGTAGAACTCCGATTATCAAAGCGACGATTCACCCAATACAAAATTATCCGTACTACCACTTGCCTTCTTTTCTGTTTCTCACTGACATCACACTACAATTTTCCTATGTAATTCGATTATATTTTCTGTGATAGATCCAAGTGATCAGTAAAGTGTTACTCCCACATTGATGAATAAATACAGTACGTGTGCAATACTATGCAATTACCTTGTAAATTTATTTTTTACTCTTTAACATGCTAACTGCTCTATCAAACACTATAAAAATTGTAGAGACGAAGAACTAAGTGGGAGGAATGATACTATTAACAGAGTTGCCGTTTTGGACCTTTTTACTTCCAAATTTACAGGCTTTTTACCTTCTCTTGAAGTAAATATGGAGGTGATTTAGAGGTTTAGAGGTAATTTGGGAAATTTAGATATTAGATAGGGAAGTAAAGAATTTATTTTGAAAGTTAAGTATGTACTGAAGTTACGAAAACATTTTAAACTTTTGTTCCTTCAAAGAAAATGATTAAATTGGCTCAACAAAAGGCAGCGGGACCACTGACTGACCACTCTGATATGAAAATGTTAATAAATACCACTGAGATACTCCATTTTTCCTCTGAGCCCATTGTTTAGTATTTAGAAATACAGTATTTTTTAATCTTATATGCGAGGTATTTTATAAATTTTGAATAATTATCAACATAATTTTTGCATATCACAAAATATTTAAAAATAAAATTATATATACAGTTTATAGATATTATATGTACTGGTTTAGTATGTTATTGCACGTAAAAAACCATTAAATGAGGAACATAGGAGATATTTCACAATTGAATTTGTTTCTTGATCATACGAAACTTTCATCAAGATATATACCATTTTCTGATGTAAATATAATAATTATATAGTCGACCCCCCTATAACACTGTTGATTATTCCGTTTTATATGAATTCCATGTTGTACGAGTCACTTAGATTTTACAAATACGTGAGCCGGGCTGTGAACAGCTGACGTATTTGTAAAATCTAAGTGGCTCATACAACATGGAATTCGTATAAAACGGAATAATCAACAGTGTTATAGGG
>NW_019384586.1:126285-150963 GCF_000671375.1 Centruroides sculpturatus | reverse complement strand
CCCCCTATAACACTGTTGATTATTCCGTTTTATATGAATTCCATGTTGTACGAGTCACTTAGATTTTACAAATACGTGAGCCGTTCACAGCCTGGCACTCGTATTTGTAAAATCTAAGTGACTCGTACAACATGGAATTCATATAAAACGGAATTATCAACAGTGTTATAGGGGGTCGACTGTAATTTTAGTAATTGACCCACAGATGGTCAAGTGTTTCTATGAGCTAAAGTAAAATAGCAGAATGATGTCATATTCCACATAAAAACTTCTGTAGTGATGGATTTTATTTGAAACAAAACAATTCTATAAACAATTGTTATAGAAATGCTCACTAGGGCTGTAAAGAGCGCTGTAACACGGTTTTTAAGATATGACCTAATAAAGACAATAATAAATGAAATAGTTATTTCAAACAATAATTGTTAACTTTCCATGTCGGCTGCAGGAATGTATTCAACAGGAAAAGAATGTTTTCGAGTAGATACCAAGTTGATAATGTTCTTATAGAAATCTTGTGCCTAGTTTATATTTGGTTCTTTCAATGTTTAAACAATCATTTCTTCGTCCTGAATCCTTGACGTCAATTTCTGAAAGTGGCAAATATTCTAACTTTTGTAAATTCACTCTTGGCTCGCTTCCTGAAAAAACAATAGATTTTGATGGAGTGGACGAAAGAATGGAATATGGTACCCATATTTGCTCAATTCTACAAATATACGACAGAAAATATAACAACCCAAACACTCGCAAAACTCATAATTTAATTTTAAAAACTAGAAATAAATCATAAACATTGTCCTTAACACCAAGAAAAGAACAGGTGCCCTATAAAACGTCACTAACAGCTCCCTATAATTAAATAATTGTTATTTTTAGAAGCGATTTATCTGTATAAGAAGAAGTGTTTACTACAATAGCTTTTATATATATTTGATTAAAAAAATTCCTTTTGCATTTATTCCCAGGAAGTAGAAATCAATGGGGATATACGATAGGAAAGTTAGCGGGAAGGATATGGTACAGGGGGGTAGCGTGTTGACGGGTGATCTGAGTATTTGCTTTATAACTCGGGTCAGAATCATCGGATTTGGAAACTTTTTAAAGATATTGATAGAAAAGAAAATGGAGAATATTACATACTTAGAGACTATATGTGTTATAAGCATAGGTATTTTTCTATAATACGTCGAACTGAAAAGAGCCTTAGATTTAAGACTATCGTTACAGTAAGTTGGTAAAAAGGAAATTGATTTGTAAAATAACTAATTATGTTATCGAAATGATTATTTATTGAATCACAGATGAATCTTATAATCTTAATCTTCAATATCGTTACTTTTTGGCCCAGCAACGCCAGGTTCATTTGTTAGTTTAGATTTATAATATAATAATTTTTGATAGAGGGGAGCATTTTTTTAAAAATAGAGTTTAGTTAATTGAGTCGAATTTAAAAATGAAGCATTTTGATGAATAATTAAGCGCATTTTTACTGTTAGAATAGTAAGAAAACGATCGAAAATAACACCGCGATAGAAGAAATGCTTCGATCTTTTAAATAAAAAAATAAATAAATAAAGGCGATACTCAACAAAAACAGAAAAGAAACAAAACAAATCAACTTAATGAAGCAAAAAATAATAATTTTAATTTAACAAATATTAATTTACAACGTAATTTTCATCTATCTTCGGCTCTACCAAACTTTTCCATGTCCGAGTCCATATCCCAGCCCGAGTCCGTATCCACCATATCTCAGGCCGAGTCCGTAACCACCGTAACCCAGACCAAGTCCGTATCCGTAACCACCGTATCCGTAACCAGGGTGACGGATAGATGAGCTGTAGGCTACGGCACGTCCTACTGGGTATCCGTAGCCGTAACCACCGTATCCGTAGGGTGCTCCGTAACCGTAACCGGCGTAACCCAGATAACCAGCAAGAGAGGTGGCCACAAGGGCAAACAGGATAGCTGCGATCTGTAATCAAAAATTCCACGTTAGACCTCTATAATAAAGTATACAGTGAGGTATACATTGTATTAAGTATACAGTAAGATTGTACTCACCATAGACTTCATGTTGATGGTTACTGTGTTGTGTTGGTGTGATTCTGAATAATCGGGATCGGCACAACTCCTTTTATACTAAAATTCGAAGGTATTTTACTGGCATTAATTTAAAATATAACGAGTTTTACGAGGGAAGAGTAATAAAAAGTGTCAAGGTTCCGTTCGAGTTGAAACGAAAATTGTTTTATCTATGGATATGTCATGTAACTCTATCTGTAGTGTTCAGGTGTACATGACCTTTTATTTTTGTGACGTATCACGTTGTCAATGAACGACTGGTTTGTGTCGTTTATTTATAACAAAGTTTCTAAAATTAATGAAAGTCGATTTGCAATTATTTCGTTTGGAATTGAATTTAATGGATTCATACGAGTAGAGTAAGAGTATTTATTTCTAATAGATTGACGCCATTCGATTGTTTTACAACACATTTCTAATTAATTTAAAGGAAAATTTGATAGAAAAATGATTTCTTTGTCGTACAATTTTACATTTTATTGAACGCAGGATAATGTTCATTTAAAGAGAAAATTCCAACAGAAATTATAATAATTTTGATTAAAAAGACTCACGCTTATTAATTTTTTAGAACGTGAAAGAATTCGATTTTGATAAAGTTATTAGTTTACGTAATTTTATTTTAATAATTTGCATATAAACGAAACATTTGAAAGAAATCAATTTGGCAAACAATTATTTTAACATTCTGAAAGAGAGGTGAAATGTAGTTAGTCTATTCACAAATATAAGACACTACTTTTGTTAGAAAACTGAAAAAGGTATTTAAATATCAATTATAAAAATAATATTTTGCAGTTGTTATCCACAGAAAACTTTTATAACAACAAAGACCAAGTTTTAGTGTCCTTACATGGAAAGTAAATATCCTTACTTTCAAAGGTAAATGTTTCTCAAACGATACAATACTTTCGGTACAACAATATTAATTAGTTTTAGCAGTTTATCAAGTTTTTGACCAGTGTTTCGAAATATCTTAAGGTCACAGGATTGTATGCATTAACAACTCTTAAATAGGTATTTATAACAGAGGAAAATAATAGAAAAAAAAAATAATATTCTTTGTTAATTTATCTGAAAAGCGATAATAAACAGATGTTAAAAATATTCATTTTTATATTATATCATTTTATCAGGTCATTCTACAAGCTACAAAAGGTTACACCTGGCCTGAAGGTCGAAGTTTCTCCATTTATGGATTAGGAGTAACCTCGAGACATCGTTGGAAGTCGATATAAGAAAAAAAAAATTCTATTCTCGAAGCTTACTCACATATCATTAATATTGATAACAGGAGTTTCCGGTCATTCCTACTTAAGAAACAGGAGGGTGGAGCCCTTCTAGGGTTAAAATAGATTTTTTTTAATAGTAATAACGCCATTTATTCGCCTAGTGTTATAACCGTGGAAAATTTCTACTTAAAATTAAATGTTTTGCTTATTTTTTCTATATGAAATATATTATTTTTTATAATACAGTAGAACCTCGATTATCCGGACCTCTATTATCCTTGTTTTCGATTATCCGGATTGTTCAAAATAAACAAAAATTTTACGAATTTGCTGATTTGCACTTGGCGAATTACGACACTGTTTATGTGTACGTGATGGAATGCATAACTTTTTTTGTTTCAACAGCGTCTCACCCGGCACAGTGGTCGTAAACTCTTAAATATATTTTACGTAGTAATAAAAATATAACTTGACATACGTATTTTTAAATAATTTATATTCAAATTACATTATTTCTATGACCAAGGGCGGCGTAAGGCATGGACGACGTGGGCCACCGCCTATGCCTCGTGGTCCGAAGGGCCTCGCGCCTCGAAGGTTTATGCATTATGTACTTAAAAGCCACGAATACGACGAAAAAATTTTACTCGTCATAAAACGATAAATAGCTTGTCAAATTTTTATTCATAAAAATGCAGTTTCAACTGCTTTTTATTTTATAAAATCCGTCTTCTTGCGCCACCAGAGGGCCTTTTAAACAATAGGTAGTCTGTTAGCGTTGGTCAGTAGTAGTCCAAATTCAATACGAACGTTTGTTTCTTAAATGTTTGATTACGATTTAAATACAGTATTTACTTTTAATATTACCGATATGTCATCGAAAAGAAAACGTGTTGTATTATCATTAAAAGACAAATTAAAGTATTTGTTTCGATTATCCGAATTTTCCCATGTCCGGACTACCTTATTCTTCAATTAGTCCGGATAATCGAGATTCTACTGTATTATTTTTTTCTCTCTATTTTATCCTTCATCCACGTTTTCTTCTTCTTCCCTCTGCTTCCTAATCAGTGATCAAGTTCGGTATTTGATATTAATATATATATGGACCTATATATAGGCCTATATATAAGTGATTAATTATAAAATTAATATTAAATCCACGTTTTAAAAGTTAATTTATTTACTTATTACGGATTCAAAATTGTAACTGTGAGTCATATAACCTTGAATTATTAACTACTGTATATTAATTATAATCAATTAGAGCTTTAAAATAACGGTATTTTATGTATAACTTTAATAATATCCGTGTTTTTGAATACATTTTATAGTGTAAAGTTAAAAATCCGACTTCCCGATAAAAGACATCTTCGTGGGTCATATTTTGACCAATAGCCGTACTTTTCCTCTGTTACATATAACAGTCGAAGAAGTAAAATGCTTTTAAAATTTTTTTATAATATTTATAATATATAATAATGTATGGCATTAAAGTACAGTTCATATGTAACATTTTTAAGTATATGTTTAATGTATTTAAATTAAGAGTTTATGGTAAATTACAATGTAGAGAAGCCATCCACAGCTACGATTCGAACCGTATCCTGGAGATTTAATTCCATTAAAGATAGAGATTTTAAAGGAATTCAATTTCAGGATATTCCTGTATATTTTCCTATAAAGATAAGGTTTAGATCCTGTCTAAACCTAAAAAAATACTTCAATTTGGATTCGAAGTTTTGTCATGAATGAAGTTTAATTAAATCAAATTATTAATTAATACAAAAATTTATTTAATTAATATAAATTATTATACAAAATTATATAGTTGAACCGCTAAGAACTTTGTTTTTAACAAAAATGCATGCAAAATAGGCTTAATCTTCAAACAACGAACATCACTTAACAAATGCTCTTGTTTATGTTCTTATCTGTGGCCGTTATTCACAAGTTTACTGTATTTAGACTAATTCTTATTTGTTTCGCATTATAATTTACTTAATAAAATTTTAAATATTGTCTAAAATTTAATTATCTATGAGTCATGTACAGTACAAGTGATATGAATTCAAAGGTGTATCTTGGATTTTGGCACCCGGGAACCATAGAGAATTTTGTACGTAAATATCCAATTGATAAGTAAACTTATAGGGGAGATCGGGGCAAGATCGGCATGTTAAGCTTTACTTAAATTTTGTGTAATAAATACTGCTGTAAACTGAAAAAAAAGCTTTGCATATTGTCTATTGGAATGTTACCTTACTATAGAACTGGTTAAAATCAGTTTGGAAATAAAAATAATTAAAATAATTACAACTTTACAAGAAGAGAGAAATTGACGAAGTTGCCCCGGGTATAGGGGCAAGATCGGCAACTTCTCTCTTTTTGTAAAGTTGTAATTATTTTAATTATTTTTATTAAAGTTGCCCCTGGTATAGGGGCAACAGTAATGGGGCAAGATAGGCACGTATATAAAATTATGTTATTAACAATGTATAAGTTGGAATTCACTATTAAAACAAAGAAATACAAATCCAACACCCATTTAATATTATTACAACGAAATGCAAGTTCAAAGACATATATACATGAATAACAAATGCAAACATGTTTTCATTTATCATCTGTTTGATTTTTATCCTTTGCTTCTAATGTGGCTTTATGTTGCCGATCTTACCCCGCTAGTCATGATTTCGAAACATTAAGTACAACCCTGAGAACAGAATGCCAAGCCACGATCTGGCCACGTGAATAAGTTGAAGTTACATCCTTCTAACAGGAAAAGTAACTTTCGTTATCATGGAATTATAACAAAACCTGCCAATTCAATATAAATGGAAAAAAAATATTATATGGAATTCAACGAAAATTAAAATTTGCTTGATAATTCAACTACGCTTGTTGGAGAACAACAAAAACACTACACTCAACAAGCCACCAATAAAACTCAACTGCCTAACCTATAACCAAAGTTTCCTTTTAATTTGTTTTTTAAAAAAAGCGCTTGACAAACTTGCCCCGCATGCCGAAGTTGCCCCGATCTCCCCTACAGTTAAAATTATATAAAATATATAATTTATCACTGCATGAAATGCATTAAAACATCGTATATAGGCCTACAATTAACTATGATCTAACGTTCAGCATACATAAATCTGTTCAATCAATACGAACGTACCGAGAACACGGGTAACTCCATTAACATAATTAAAAACGAAAGAACAATTAAATAAAGCAGGAAAAAAACAATTTTAATTTAACAAATATTAATTTACAACGTAATTTTCATCTATCTTCGGCTCTACCAAACTTTTCCATGTCCGAGTCCATATCCCAGCCCGAGTCCGTATCCACCATATCTCAGGCCGAGTCCGTATCCACCGTAACCCAGACCAAGTCCATATCCGTAACCACCGTATCCCAGACCGTATCCGTAACCAGGGTGACGGATAGATGAGCTGTAGGCTACGGCACGTCCTACTGGGTATCCGTAGCCGTAACCGCCGTAACCACCGTATCCGTAGGGTGCTCCGTAACCGTAACCGGCGTAACCCAGATAACCGGCAAGGGAGGTGGCCACAAGGGCAAACAGGATAGCTGCGATCTGTAATTAAAAATTCCACGTTAGACCTCTATAATAAAGTATACAGCGAGGTATACATTGTGTTATGTATACAATAAGACTGTACTCACCATAGACTTCATGTTGATGGTTGCTGTGTTGTGTTGGTTTAATTCTGATTAATCGGGATCGGCACAACTCCTTTTATACTAAAATTCGAAAGTATTTACTTGAAGCAATTAAATATATAACAAGTTTTACGTGGGAAAAAGTAATAAAAAGTGTCAAGGTTCTGTTCGAGTTGAAACGAAAATTGTTTTATCTATGGACATGTCTTGTAACTCTATCTCTACTGTTAAAGGTGTACATGACCCCTATTTTTGTGACGTATCATGTTTTGAATAAACGACTGGTTTGTGTCCTTTTTTATAATAAGATTTTCTAAAATTAAAGAAAGTCGATTTAGAATTATTTCATTTGAAATGAATTTTTAATTAATTTCTTATAGTTGCTGCATTCTAGAGTCACCAATTCGATATTTTCAATAAATTAATTTTAAAATATATTGTGTATTTGTTTCCTAATTGCATACGTGCTGATTATTTTAAGTTATTTTCTGAGCTAAACAATGTTTTCTGCATCATTTACAGTGCCATTATCACTCTACAGATTCCATGAATCATTTACAAATAATTTAATTTAAAATAAATGATAATTATTTCAATCATTTTATAGTTTTATAAACTATAAAATACATTATAAATGTATAAAATTAATTTTTTTTTAATTATAAAGATTGAAATTTAATTAAATAATATTTTACTTGAAAACAAATACTTTATGTATTATGACTTTCACGTGTTAATTTCTTTTAATTAACTGAAAAATATTGTTTAACTACTTATGAAAATTAAAATTAAATTATAATTAATTAATTATATACTTATTTGCAATTAAATTCTAAAATTTATTTAGAAAAAATTAAATAATTTTTCTTATAATTCTACTCAGAAAACAAAAATAAGTACAGTCGAACCTTCAATAAAGGCCATCACCCAATCATTTTTATTATAAAAAGTTAATGCCCAGACGTAAGAGCTAAGATTCTATAGCGTACAGTAGTAAAACGAAATTTTACAGCGCCAAATTTCCCACTTGCGGCTGAATTTTAAAGTTTTTTGGCATTAAAGATGGCAACGCAACATATGAACGCTAAAGGGATGCCTTCCGGAAGGACTTTGTATGGTAAACTGGGCCCTACTTTAGTGTTAAAGACGGAAAAAACACACAAAATTCCACCTGGCCAGCTGTTGGTGAGATGCGAACCCTTGAACAAAAAATCAAAGGTGAAGAGTAATAACTGTTGTTGTAGAAATAACATTAGTGTTTCTCACCAACCGATAAAGTTATTTCTGAGATTATTAAGCAGATATTTTCATAATAAAGTTAGAAAAAAGCCTTTTTTATATATACGCACACCTTCACCTACACTAACATCCATACAGACAGAAACCTCCAATGTTTATATTTCTCGACGTTTCAAGTACCCCTGAGTCAGAAAATGTAAAAATCTGGGGGTGTGGGGGGTCTTTTTTTGACCAATGCCTTACTTTCCCTCTGTTATGTATAACAGTTTGAAATGATACACCTAATTTTTCTGAAAAATTATTTGTTTACATGAGATAATAATTGTATTTAAAATTGTTTAACACAAAGAAATACAATAGTGATGATGAGAGTGATACTAAAGATGATAATTCCTTATAAAGGAAAAATGAACACTTTATTATTATTTTCTATAGAAATTGCGGATAAATCGTGGAATGGCAGCGTTATTATAAAAGACTTCATATTCCTCACTCGTTTAGACTTTCCTAAAATCCTTAACTAATAACGAATTTATAAATTTATTTTAAAACATTATAATATTAATAACAACTTTTAAGTTATTTTGAGTCAACCTTGACATTTTTATCCAAAAAACTTTCCAAATAAACTCGTTATACATTAATCGACTACAACCCAACGACCTTCGACGATCGTATAAAAGTGCCGTTTTCTGTACGTTACGACCAGTATCTGCTGAACACAGAAACCAATAAATCCTAAACAATGAAGGCTATGGTAAGTAACACTTCTCATATATATATATATCTTAATTTAATATATAGATTAATTAATACACGGTATATAATAATGTGACTTTCCTACTTCTAGATCGCTGCTGTCCTCTTCGCCCTCGTGGCTACCTCCCTGGCCGGTTATCTGGGTTACGGAGGTTACGGATACGGTGGTTACGGTGGTTACGGTTACGGTGGTTACGGATACCCAGTAGGACGTGCCGTAGCCTACAGTTCATCCATCCGTCACCCAGGTTACGGATACGGACTCGGATATGGATATGGTGGATATGGTCTCGGATATGGTGGATATGGTCTCGGATACGGCGGATACGGACTCGGATATGGTCTTGGATACCGTGGTTACGGACTCGGTCACGGATACGGTTATGGCAAATACTGGTAAATTCTGCTAAGTATTGTATATAAAGGATGCTGAAAGTACCGTCAGNGCTGATTATTTTAAGTTATTTTCTGAGCTAAACAATGTTTTCTGCATCATTTACAGTGCCATTATCACTCTACAGATTCCATGAATCATTTACAAATAATTTAATTTAAAATAAATGATAATTATTTCAATCATTTTATAGTTTTATAAACTATAAAATACATTATAAATGTATAAAATTAATTTTTTTTTAATTATAAAGATTGAAATTTAATTAAATAATATTTTACTTGAAAACAAATACTTTATGTATTATGACTTTCACGTGTTAATTTCTTTTAATTAACTGAAAAATATTGTTTAACTACTTATGAAAATTAAAATTAAATTATAATTAATTAATTATATACTTATTTGCAATTAAATTCTAAAATTTATTTAGAAAAAATTAAATAATTTTTCTTATAATTCTACTCAGAAAACAAAAATAAGTACAGTCGAACCTTCAATAAAGGCCATCACCCAATCATTTTTATTATAAAAAGTTAATGCCCAGACGTAAGAGCTAAGATTCTATAGCGTACAGTAGTAAAACGAAATTTTACAGCGCCAAATTTCCCACTTGCGGCTGAATTTTAAAGTTTTTTGGCATTAAAGATGGCAACGCAACATATGAACGCTAAAGGGATGCCTTCCGGAAGGACTTTGTATGGTAAACTGGGCCCTACTTTAGTGTTAAAGACGGAAAAAACACACAAAATTCCACCTGGCCAGCTGTTGGTGAGATGCGAACCCTTGAACAAAAAATCAAAGGTGAAGAGTAATAACTGTTGTTGTAGAAATAACATTAGTGTTTCTCACCAACCGATAAAGTTATTTCTGAGATTATTAAGCAGATATTTTCATAATAAAGTTAGAAAAAAGCCTTTTTTATATATACGCACACCTTCACCTACACTAACATCCATACAGACAGAAACCTCCAATGTTTATATTTCTCGACGTTTCAAGTACCCCTGAGTCAGAAAATGTAAAAATCTGGGGGTGTGGGGGGTCTTTTTTGACCAATGCCTTACTTTCCCTCTGTTATGTATAACAGTTTGAAATGATACACCTAATTTTTCTGAAAAATTATTTGTTTACATGAGATAATAATTGTATTTAAAATTGTTTAACACAAAGAAATACAATAGTGATGATGAGAGTGATACTAAAGATGATAATTCCTTATAAAGGAAAAATGAACACTTTATTATTATTTTCTATAGAAATTGCGGATAAATCGTGGAATGGCAGCGTTATTATAAAAGACTTCATATTCCTCACTCGTTTAGACTTTCCTAAAATCCTTAACTAATAACGAATTTATAAATTTATTTTAAAACATTATAATATTAATAACAACTTTTAAGTTATTTTGAGTCAACCTTGACATTTTTATCCAAAAAACTTTCCAAATAAACTCGTTATACATTAATCGACTACAACCCAACGACCTTCGACGATCGTATAAAAGTGCCGTTTTCTGTACGTTACGACCAGTATCTGCTGAACACAGAAACCAATAAATCCTAAACAATGAAGGCTATGGTAAGTAACACTTCTTATATATATATATATATCTTAATATATAGATTAATTAATACACGGTATATAATAATGTGACTTTCCTACTTCTAGATCGCTGCTGTCCTCTTCGCCCTCGTGGCTACCTCCCTGGCCGGTTATCTGGGTTACGGAGGTTACGGATACGGTGGTTACGGTGGTTACGGTTACGGTGGTTACGGATACCCAGTAGGACGTGCCGTAGCCTACAGTTCATCCATCCGTCACCCAGGTTACGGATACGGACTCGGATATGGATATGGTGGATATGGTCTCGGATATGGTGGATATGGTCTCGGATACGGCGGATACGGACTCGGATATGGTCTTGGATACCGTGGTTACGGACTCGGTCACGGATACGGTTATGGCAAATACTGGTAAATTCTGCTAAGTATTGTATATAAAGGATGCTGAAAGTACCGTCGGATACGATGTAAATTTTGTACAAAAATAAATATTTTTCTAGAGATATGTATGTTTTCACTGATTGTTCTACTTATTTATGCACTTTTTTTAATGGGTAATAATTTAAAAAATGGCTTGATTTGGCTGGTTTGATAAATTATGCAACGGAACACATAGCAGGCAACCAATTGCCAAATACGAAAAATTGCAGGCATATCTTCTGTCACATGAAAAGGGTTGCCTGTAATGTGTAGACAGGATGCCCCTTAAAACGTTCTTTAGGGTAGGACTTTTTAAGGAAAGTTTTCCCTATTTAGGTGTTATACACGTGAAGAACATCCATAAAACATCATGTCTTTGGCTCAGGTGCGAACCCGTGGCCGACTACTACCATTGAATAATTTTATTCAACGCTGGTAGTTCACTGAGAAATTAATGCGTTTACTAATAAAATCTGTTTTTGTTTTTCCAATAATGTGTTCAATAAAATATTTACAAAATTTTTTTACGAAAATACAGAAAAATTATGTTTATGCCACTGGTGGTTTTTGATTGCACTAGTATGGACTTCGAAAATTCCCTTTATGACTTACTAGCAGATGAGTCCAGCTTTGTTCGTGCAAAAAGTAACGATAGCGAAGATTAAGATTATTAGATTATAGCCGAAATCACCCGTTTTTACCGGGTACAAGAATTAGGTCCCCCCTCTTCCGAGCCTAATTAGAGAATTTTTAGATGGTCTAGAAATATGCATCTAAAATACTACAATAGAAGAATAGTTCTTCAGGATAATCGTTAACTCTCTCTCTCTCTCTCTCTCTCTGTGTGTGTGTGTGTGTGTGTTTTAAAAGATGAGAATTATAGTTTCATACTATGAAATTGGATTTTAATCATGGCATGATAAATTAAATTGGGTTCCAAGGAAGGGTTCGTGAAATCAACTTCATCCTGAAATCCTTTCGTAGAGTTTCAGAATGAAGTTTTATGAAGTGGATCCTACGAAAAGGGTGAAGTGGCTTCTATGAAGTGAGAAAAGTGAATGGTTTCAGGATGAGTGAGATCTTATAAAGCCGTAGGAAGAAAACTATAAAACTTTGAAGAAAGTGTTTCGGGATGAATGAAATCTTTCTGAAACCTTTTAGGGTTTCAGGCATTACAAATGTGAAACCGTATCTTTCTCTGAATGCTGTAAAATACATATAAACAAGAATAAAATAAATAAAAATACAACCTTTCATCGCTTATCTAAAGAAACTTTAATTTAGTTCACTTTCTAATCGTGTTCATTCATTACACAAAGGACAAAGCTTGATGGCCTCTGCAAGTGACAAACGACCTTGATTAGTTTCTCTTTCAAAGCGAAAAATATATAATTTAAAATTACAAAATATAAATAGATTTAAATTGATTTTGTCAGTGGAAACAATTAATGTTTTACAGAGAATCGAAAAAAATGACATTGAAATTTAAGTATGCATGTCACCAGTGAACGTACTTTAATTATAATTATCAAAGTTGTTGACCTACAAAGTAGAGTTTCTTTCTCATTCTCTGGAGTAATTTGATCGAAATTAATATCTTTATTTATATTTAAACTGAATGTTATTGTTATTGTTACTTTTCTTAGAAGATAAGAATAATCCTTTGGAATTAAAAGTTGATGGATCTCAAATGTCAGTGATTGTTCTTCGTTTGAAGCCATATACAAAATATCAATTTCAAGTTGTTGCCGTCAATGAAGTAGGAAGTAGCAAACCGTCGAAAACTGTTGAAGCTATTACCACTGAAGAAGGTGATAATTAGTTTTTAGTTATTTTTAGCTCTAAAGTTAGTTTGATTATTTTTGCAAGCTTGATTTTATAAGTATAAAATAAATGTTAGGCTTTATAGAGTGAAAAAATTAATTATTAATACATTTAATAATATCTAACATGATTACTTTTATTTTTGCAGAACCTGCATCTCCTGCTTTTGATCTTCAAGTAAGTGATAAATCGACAGCTTCAGCTGTTTTAAGTTGGAAGGTAATTNTACATTTTCAAAATTATTTATTTTAAGTAAAGAATAATGCATATTATTTTAAAATTCTTATTGAAATAAGCAAACAAAGTATAGATATTCTCACCCTTATAGGAAAGTTCTTTTTGATGTAAAAAAATCCTCCTATGGATATCCCTATGGGAGTTTTGCCAAATCTTTTCATAAAATTCAACATCCCTACAAAGTAGAGTTTCTTTCTCATTCTCTGGAGTAATTTGATCGAAATTAATATCTTTATTTATATTTAAACAATCATAAAAATTATAATATAAACTTTGATTGTATCAAAAATTATTATTTATTTATATACGGGAATAAGTGTAATTTCTTATTTGTAATTGGCATGGGCCCAACTTAACTTTTCTTATACACTTATTTTTTATTTTAATTAAGGAAAGTATTCATATTTTTCATGTTGTTGAGATAAAAAGTAATCTTAACTTGTTGTTAAGAAAAGTAATATTAATGTATAGGGATAGGAACCATTAAGGGCTTGTAAAATATTCTTTGGGAACCACTAAGGACCTAAGTAAACTAAAGAATACTTAAGGGCCCTTAGGAGAAAGTGGAAAAATTTTTAACTACCCTTCTCAACTGCCCTGTCTGTACAAAAGTTAATCATAGAAAGGCTGCTTCGAGATTAATATGTGAAGTCTCGAACAATAGAAACTTTTTATACCTTTTATATCGTGAGTTTTATATTTAATGCAAATAGGTCAAAAATACTTTATATTTGATCTAAAAGGAGCAAGTTTAAAATTTTTTCTTCTTATATGCCACTTTAGTCACGCATACCAAACGCAAACCTCATTTGTTCCAGACCTTATACAATATCAAACATTGTCACTTTAATGTCGGATCCTATGTACAAGTCTGTGAAAGTTTACTTAAAACACATTTTTTTAGTGAACGTAGCAGTGTTTGAGTTAGTAAAATTATTCAATAATAGTAGTCGGTCACAGGTTCGACATGAACCAACGGGCTAAGTTTTCCTAGTGTACTGTACTGTACTTCACGTGTGTAACACCTAAATAGGAGACAACTTCTTAAAGAAAGTCCTATCCTAAAGGACTTTCTAAGAGGCATCTTTACAGGCGACTCTTTGTCAGATGCAAAGTGATGACCCTTTGCATCTGACAAAGGATGACCTGCAATGTGTATAAAGATGCCCCGTAGAAAGTTTGCATCTGAAAAAAAGTTGTCTGCTATGTGTTGCGTGGCATTATCCATCAAACCGGGAGATTTTCTTAGTTAATACTCAGGAAAAATATATAAATAAGTAGAACAATCAGTAAAAACACACATATCTCTAGAAAAATGTTTATTTTTGTACAAAATTTACATCGTGTCTGACGGTACTTTCAGCATCCTTTATATACAATACTTAGCAGAATTTACCAGTATTTGCCATAACCGTATCCGTGACCGAGTCCGTAACCACGGTATCCAAGACCATATCCGAGTCCGTATCCGCCGTATCCGAGACCATATCCACCATATCCGAGACCATATCCACCATATCCATATCCGAGTCCGTATCCATAACCTGGGTGACGGATGGATGAACTGTAGGCTACGGCACGTCCTACTGGGTATCCGTAACCACCGTAACCGTAACCACCGTAACCACCGTATCCGTAACCTCCGTAACCCAGATAACCGGCCAGGGAGGTAGCCACGAGGGCGAAGAGGACAGCAGCGATCTAGAAGTAGGAAAGTCACATTATTATATACCGTGTATTAATTAATCTATATATTAAGATATATATATATATATAAGAAGTGTTACTTACCATAGCCTTCATTGTTTAGGATTTATTGGTTTCTGTGTTCAGCAGATACTGGTCGTAACGTACAGAAAACGGCACTTTTATACGATCGTCGAAGGTCGTTGGGTTGTAGTCGATTAATGTATAACGAGTTTATTTGGAAAGTTTTTTGGATAAAAATGTCAAGGTTTACTCAAAATAACGTTAGAGCTTTTCTATCGCTGCTATAATCAGTATTAAAATCCATTCACAAAGGGACGTACGACCTCGCTTTTGCGAACATTACGGGGCGTTCAATGTTGACCGGTATATAAAAATAATTTCGGAATTTTTAGGCAATTTTTTTATATTAAATTCTAAAATAACTGTTTTATTTATGTTTTAAAAGGTGTTTTAGTGAGGAAAAAAATTCTGAACGAAACTTTGATAAAATGTAATGTCCACACTCCACGAAACACAGGGTATGGCGATTAAGTCAATGCCTCTAATATAGAAACCTCACCTCACACACATCACTAGCCCCCGAGATTTTTACATTTTCAAACTCAGGGGACCTCAAAACGTGGAGAAATGCAAACAATTTGGGTGTTTTCTTATGTTTATGAATGTTACAATTTAATGCGTGTGGGTAGAGAGAGTTGACTTTGTTTATTCACTTTGAAGCTTAATAACTTCTGTGTTTTTTGTCGAAAATTTATGAAATTTTGCATGAAGATGTTCTTATCTTGTATATTAATGCTAGTAAATTTTGGTAACGAAAGGTCAAGTGGTTGGGAAGATAGACGGGATCATGTATGGTATCTCTAATACTAACGGCCTTAATAAAGTCTAGCACATTTAAAATTTTTTAAAATATAAAACTCATCTCTACCCTTAAAATTAAATTTTTTGCCATTTTATAATAATTAATATTATAAAAACTTTTAAAAATAAAATCTCATAACAGATGGCTCCGCAAACAATTTTTAACTGTTGCAGGGAAAGTCATACAACTCGTTGTTAGATCTTTTATATTCTAATCAATTCAAATGTCCGGGAAAATGTCCGGATTTTAATTAAAAGTAAAATTCTTTCAAGAAATGTTATAAATTAAGGTATAAAAGCATTTAATTTTCGGATTTTATTCGGTAAAATATACCTGAAAATCTACTTAATTTCTCTAACATATAGAAATTCAATCCGTTTCTAATTTAGGCAGGTTTCCGTTTTATTAAAGTTCCGTTTCAGACAGGTTTTACTGTAAATAGTTTTCTTTATAAATTCATTTATTTTAAATTAATATTAAAATAATTATTCGGGTGTTTTTTTGAAGGAAATATTAGAGAAAATTAGCAAAAAAAAATGAGAGTTTTATAACGATTTTTATTAATTAAATCGAAAAAGGTTTATTTGTAACACTAATTTATGTTTAATTCTTATTTTTCTTAAAATATTTAATAAAATTTACTAACGAATAATTAAAATAATTAAAAATTAATTTAATGAAATTTTAAATCCAAATTTGAAATGCAATTCGTGCTGAAGTTATGACTTATTTAATTCATTTGTATTAAGAATTTTTATATTATTTACTGCCCTTTTATCACATTACATCCATAAAATTGTAATTAAATTGTAAATTGTAATTAACTCGCTCGTTTCGGGACTTAAAAATATCAATTTTGATGCCTTTTTCTCATATGCTAATTGTATTTTCTATGATTTCATTATAAAGGGACTGGAATTTTTCGGGTTTTCTTCACCAGTTAAATAGGGACAGCTTACCATAAAAGACTTTCTCGGAGGCATTCCCTTTTTGGTAGATTGCCATATACAAATAAAACCAAACTAAACCCTCCTACAGTACAGTGGTAACAATAGCGTGCCTACAGTAACGTGCAGCATACAGCATGCAAAATGTACAGTACATTAATGCCTGAAACGTTCAGACAGCGTATAACTTATCGAAAACATTCGATAATTTGGCACTATTCTACTGTATTTATAAACTTTTGTGCTCCTGTATTTGGCAACAAACCGATGTGCCTCAAACGATATAACAATTAATAATTTTACTAAGTCTAAACAAATTTATCCACTATTTATTTAAGCATAATTATGTTTAATATTAAATGAATTAACAATGAAAAAAAAAACAGTGTATACAATCAGTATTAAAATACAAGGTAACCTCGATACCTCCGTATAACGTCAAGAAACACGTGTATGCCCCGATTCAATCAATACCTTTAAAATTCAAACTAAAGCATACACCTCATTTATTATATACAATATTCGTTATTTTGAGGTGCCTCACTTTAACGCTGTATTCGATTTTGCGCCATTTTAAAAAGCCACGGGTATTCTAAATCGAATTAAAAGTTAAATTTATAATTGAACGGCTTACAACTTGGTTTTTTTTAGTAAATCAAGTCTAGTTTTGATATCCGTCAGTACGTCCGTCCTTGAAAGGTTGATACCGACTGTAACAGACGTTATAGAAATGTAAATTTAATTAAATTCTTATCAATTAAATCTATAAAATACCTATAAATTATAATGATTAATTTAAATAAATAAATTCTATACTAAAAATGCTAATTAAATTCTATGTTTTAAGAATAAATTATACAAAAAGTGGCCCAAAAATAAGTTATCCGTTTTGCCGTTCATATTCACAACACGGTTAACTTACTTTTGGGCTACCATGTAGTTAAACCTTATACATTCATTATAAATAATTCGAAAATTTTGATGATTAACTTTTAAATACATAAGCTTAATAAGTATATTAATGTACGGTGTGGTCGTAATTTACGTACTGTACCCGTGTTTAATGCAGTCTAAGTGTAGTTAAATTCGGTATGGTAACATTTCCAAAATAGAAATTAGTGTAAAAACTCGCCACTAGGGCATTTTTGGCGCTGCAAGAAATAAATGTTTTACTTGTAATAGACACTTTTGCTATACTGTAGGGTTTGTAGGATGTAGGTTTAATTATTTATGCGATAAGGTGAAGCAAATTAGCAATGAAGATGCTTTCCAAGAGGACCTTCTATGGAAAAATGGTTCCCCTATTCAGTTGGTAAACATGTAAAGAGAACTTGGTAAACTCCACGTGTCCTGCTTGTTGATCAGGCACGAACCCGCGACCTACAATCAGTGTTCGGTATTTTTATCCACTGCTCCAATGTGGTTACCATTCTGACGTAATTGATTCTCTTTGACTCTTCTCACGTGCAGTGTGATACATACTGCCCTTCAAGGCTATCAGATTTGCCACCTGTTTTCTACAATCCGCACTTTATAACTTCTCCCACAATCAAAAACCCCACTGTTCAATATTTAAAGCGCCAAAAATGCCATAACGGTGACTTTTAGTACTATTTTTTTAAAGGAATAATCAATTATAATTGTGTTTAAACTACTAAATATCTATCTAAAAAGCGTTAAATAGGGGTACTTTAACATGATACAGATATACGAATCATCCTCTTTAACTATTCTTAATATTTCTAAATACAAAGTTATTAAATTAATTTAAATCACGTCTACTGATTAAAATTTATTTTAATTACAATTATTACAGGGGGAAAAAATTAAATTTATTAAAACAACGAGTCCATACGAGGGTCTAGTGTAAGGCTCATAGTTCTATAAAGAAGTAATTGTATTTCTTCTTCATAGGACTATGAGCCTTATAAAGGTGTAATTAATTAATTTAACATTAGGAATTAATCATTTATTCGATTAAATTAATACGTAAAAAATTAATTTATTATTATTTAAGTTTAATTATTTATTGTAATTTCAAATATTACCCATAATATAATAATATCCATATAAAAATATATAGATAAATAAATGTTAAAGGGTGCTCTTTTAGTGCCATCTAGTGACACAATTTAAAACTTTATTTACCGTAAATTATATTTTATATTTAATTTTTCTTCTGGAATTTCTTTCTATGGAAGAAACTGTGTTAATCTTTTCTAATTTATACAAAGAATACATTGTAATGTAATAATATGTTTTATTTTTTAAGGACACTTGCAATCTTATGAACAGTATACAAAAACGTGCCTCAAATCTCATATTTATTATTGATTACACTTAGTAAAATCTAATTTGCATAATATCAATAACTAAATATCAATTACTGAATGGTAACACCTAAATAAGATAGATTTCTTCGGGTAACAGCTAAATAAAAGACATTTTCCCATAGATAGATAAGGTAGAAAAACACAAACAATGAAATAACTTGAATAAATACAAGATGTATTCAACATTAAAAATATTTCAAATTTTATAATAGACCATAAATGATAGCATTTTTACCTTAATTACGAGTTATTTACTAAAAATTTCGCTGCAGTACTTTCTGTACATATACACTGAATTGTCTATATCAGTTAACCAAGCTAATACTACATTAATTTCAATTTGTTTGGAAACGTGTTTCGCTAAATAAACTGGTAGGAAATATAATAAATATCAGCAAAAATATTCCTAAATGTTTGATCAACTGTCAATGTTCTTTACATGCAAAAACGTGTTCTTAACGTTTTTTTTAGGTTTTTATATCGCTCTTAATACACTCTAATCACACACTGCATCGCTTCCAGATTTGAGCAAGAGCTTGTGTAGCATAATTAGCATATAGCAGCGTATGTACAGGGATACAATAGCATGCATGTAGCAGAATGAACACAATATACTGCTTATACAATATATTGCATGCCTATATGCAGTATATTGTATAAGCAATACATCTTTACGTTCAATATCCCTATACCACATGACTTTTCGAAATCGGTTTGATTCCAAAAGTATATGCACCACAAGAGATCAAAACTTCAAAGATATATCAGAGTGCATTTTGTAATCGCCGTTATTTACAAGTTTCTCTTCAAGTGTCTATTCTCGATTGACATTGAAATCTCTTTGCTATTTCTTAATTATTTGTCAATGTAAATTTCAGTTTATATTCACGAGTATTTTAACCACGTCGTAAAGAAACGTCCATCTCTTCTTCGTGTAACGAGTGTCTTTAAATTATATTTTTCAATTATGTGTTTTCTGCTCTTCGTGACCACCGCAATTTACATTTACTATCACTGTTCTTTAATTAAGAGTTTTCTACCGTTCTAAGTATAAATTCCCGAGCAATATAGAACAATAGATTATGAAAAATCTGCAAGTGTTTAAATACATTATTTCAAATAACTGTCGTCTGTTATATTTCTAAACACATTGTGGAAAGAACAAGCTGCCTTCTTCTTACTCTGTCCTATTTGAATCAGTGCGGAGAGGATAGAATAAAAGCTGCTGACAAACTGCAAAATTAAAATAAATAAAGTATTAAATGAAAAAGTAATCATTTAACAAGTAAATTTCAAAATTTCGATATTTATTCTTTAATAGTTAGAAGTTATTATGTTTGATGCAATTCAAATTGCACAAATTGCACAACTGTACGCTACATTATAACTGTCGTAGCTCCTGCTGTCCGCCTGTCCATCCGTCTCCTTCCTTAATCTCGAGAACGTATTTAGATAGATGAAAATCAAGAGTATATATCAGAAGTTTTGGGGCAGAAATCCCGAAAAATTATATACAAACCAAATCCACATTCATTACTGTTGACTGAAAATTATTGGTTCATAACGGTAATAATAATAAATAGAATATATATAGTACATTTTCAAAATTATTTATTTTAAGTAAAGAATAATGCATATTATTTTAAAATTCTTATTGAAATAAGCAAACAAAGTATAGATATTCTCACCCTTATAGGAAAGTTCTTTTTGATGTAAAAAAATCCTCCTATGGATATCCCTATGGGAGTTTTGCCAAATCTTTTCATAAAATTCAACATCTGCACGAAAAATTAAGCTTAACAAAACTTGAAAACAAAAACAAATTCGAAATAATTAAAATATTCATATGCATATAGTTTAATCAAACCTTTATTTTATACTTGAAACAAAATACTCCACACGCCAAGTGATTCATTTCGTTGAAATTTCCATACAACTGTAAAAATATAAAAAACGTTAATTTAAAAACAGATATTATATAAACATATGTATTGTCTATATATATTAATAACATACATGTAAAGTAAATTTAGATAAACCAAATGCGAGTAATGTAGCAACCATTATCATCAGCAAAGAAACGGATAAAATGGCGACGACATAGAAAAGGGGAAAGTCTAAAAACATGGCTGCAGCAATTAGAAAGCTGATTAAATATACGTAGAAACAATAAACGACGGAAAATATCATTTCGTACGATTCGTTCAAGCATTGAATATAGTACCATAATTCTGAATGTTTTCGTATAATCTCTTCGATACGACACGAGATATCTCCCCTTTCGGGATTTATTTCTTTAAGATCATGCGATACTTTGCTTAATCTAGTATATAATATAGATGCTATAAAAACAAACAAACAACAGACAGAGAAGAATTGACCAACCAATAACAAAAATAACAACTGAAAATCAGTGTAACAAAAGATTACTTCGATGTCAGACGATGTCTTTGAAACCTTGTGAAACGAAGATCCGAGAGACAGTAGAATTATTAATTGCACTGTAGAAAATATTCTGAAGAACGTATTGCAAACAGCTTCTATAGAATCTATTATACTTCCTTCGTCTTTGTATGTCGAAGTGTTATTTGGTAAAATATATTCGGTACGCTTTAAAAAACTGAATTGCAATGTCAGAACAATGATGTAAAAGAGAACTATAGAATGTACGAAATTTTCGATGCCAGGAAACATCTGAAACCAAGAACCGCAGATGACGCCATTTCTAACTAACATCGAGATGAAGAGAATAATGTTAAAATAGAAAAACAATTCGACCAGATACGAATAGAATTCCATTAATTTGATATTTTCGCTTTGAAGTTTTTGCATATTCCTCTTGGTGCCGTATCCAAATATTTTATTACAGTTTATAACAGGATACACTATTCCTAGAGCAATGGAGCAATTTTCGTCAATTACTCTTGACATTTTAATTACGTAAATAAAATTGTCTCTATGATTATTATAAAGACAATTTTAGTGTTTATGTTTAATAAAGTCTTTGTTTACACTTCTACTTGCATTTAGATAAAGAATTTTCTTTTTTGTGTCTATGCACCTGTATTGAGTTTCAACTTTCCTGAAATTGTTCTGAGAGATATCTTTCGAGGTAGACGTAATATTAAAGCTAAAAATAATTGCTCTCCTGATTGATTGAATAATTGTTTCCATGGTAATATAGTTTATTTTACGAATAAGCTTAATATTCTACATAGGATATATGAAAATCTTTAATGGCTATCGATTAATTGCAACAGATTTATTACTGCTATAATTAAGTATAGTGCATAATGCATGACATTAAGCTAAGTGCGTTCAATAAATCGATGCATCGTAATTGAATTACTTCACGTCCATATTCGATATTTTTCTACATGAAAATTATAATATAGTATTTTTTTTATTAAATAACATTTTTGAGAATTTAAAACTGTTCTTTTCAAAAGATTGTAAAGAATAAAATAATATTTTCGAAAAGCAATACTGATGTCAGTGTTCTATCACTAGTATGAAGATAAAGCAGTGAATGAATATATTACTTCAAGCATTCTCGAGAAGGTAGGCGAGTGTTTCGACATTAAAACAGTTTCATTTGTTGTACTATTATAACAGCTATTGGAAGAACAGCCTATCTTCTTCCTGCTCTGTTCAATTTGAAGTGTTGTAAAAACAGAATAAAAGCTTCTCGTAACGTACAAAAGATTAATTTAATTAAGAAATAAATGAATACAATAAACGTTCTAAGAAACTTTAGTTACTGTGGCAGTGGCGTGTCGTCGTATGAAACAAAGGACAAATTACCTAGGTCAATAACTTTCCACATAAACTTTTTATAAGAAAATAATTCCCCAAAAATTTTCCTAAAGAAAAATGTCTGAAGTCAACACTGTACTTGGAACTGGTAATTCAAATTATCCTAGGCCCCGTGCAGCAGCTATAATGCGCCACTGTTCTGTGGTCATTATTAATTTCATTTAAAAATATGAAATCGAAATAGTTTTTAGGTATTTAGAAGATAAAATAAACGAAAAACAAGAATGCAAAAATACAGTAGTAATTTATTTTGGTATCAATTCATTTTTATGCATATTTATCCGCATGTTCTGAAATGTCGAAGTTGAAGATTTAGTTAAATTTGGACAATACAGCAAAATCTTAATATTTATTTGCCGGAAATGTATTGTATCGGCATTCGAATAACACGTTTATAAAAAATTCCGAATTGCAGAATACTTGCATACGTGATTACTCGGTCAATTCCGTGTAAATGTCTTGCTTTTAGAAAGATGCCGTACCACCAGGAATTCAAGAACATCTAGTACTCGTATAATGTCAAAAACTGCAAATGTTTAAAGACATTTATGCTGCTTACAGCGTGCTGTTTTTTTTATATTTTGGCTATTATAAATAATAGAGAAAAGCTATTTTAACGGGTCTTATATCGACCCCCCGAGTATTTTAGATCCTATGATTGTAAACAAAATTTTGTATATATGACATTGTGATATCAAAAGCGCTCAGCAATTAAATAAACAGAAACAAAGCACCTTTTTTGTTGTTTTTTTTTCTGTTTATTTAATTGCTGAGCGCTTTTGATATTGTTGTTATGGCGGCACCGGTGGAAACTTACAAGAGGTATAGGAAGTTGACGTTAAAGCTTGTTAAAGCTTGTTGTAAATTGGAATTTAAAAAAAAAAAGTTTAAAGAATAAGGTATATCCCATGTCGATTTACCTAATTAGCATCCCTACGGAATACCATTTTCTAAAAATGAGGTTCTGTTTGGCGTGCCTCAAAAAGTCTACAGTATTGGAATAGTCAAAAACGAAAAGTATGGGATATTGAGTGAGCTTATTTGCTTGGAAGACACCATATATAATGATGATCCGGCCAAACTGATTGATATCAATAAAAGGGTGGTGGAGTTTGCAGAAGCTGTTTGTGGGAATTCCAATAAGCAATATGTGAAAAAGTTGAAATGGATTATTCACAAGCAAGTGAGAAGAGATAATAGGAAGAACCTTAGTACCTTCTACGTATTAGAAATACCGAACCAGATAGAAATACCGAAGAAAATCAAGCAGGTTCTGGAGAAAGGCCCGAACTTTGTCCCTGCTGATGTAGGTGGTTCGGAAACATCAGTACAAGAGATTAAGAGAGGGGTAGTTGGACTGGATGCATTAGAAAAGAAATATTTTAGATGGAAAGCGGTCATTAACAAACGGCCGAAGAACAGGACAGATGGTATTACTAGTAGGGACATTTGGCTCACGAAGGAGTGGTTAAGGATTAATGATCTTGTGTTGACAAGAGCAGACAAGACTAAGCATTTGGTTATCATGAGAAGGCATACTTATAACAAGGAGTTGCTTA
>NW_019384586.1:67207-119784 GCF_000671375.1 Centruroides sculpturatus | reverse complement strand
TAACTTTCGTTATCATGGAATTATAACAAAACCTGCCAATTCAATATAAATGGAAAAAAAATATTATATGGAATTGAACGAAAATGAAAATTTGCTTGATAATTCAACTACGCTTGTTGGAGAACAATAAAAACACTACACTCAACAAGCCACCAATAAAACTCAACTGCCTAACCTATAACCAAAGTCTCCTTTTAATTTGTTTTTTAAAAAAAGCGCTTGACAAACTTGCCCCGCATACCGAAGTTGCCCCGATCTCCCCTATATATGAAAATGTTAAATAATATTTTACTTGTTCTTTCAGATGCTAAATTATATGAAGAGATTTGGGAAAACACCCATTGGAATATCCATAGGAGGCTTCTTTTACATGAAAAAGAAATTTCCTATCAGGGTGAGATAACTCATTATTAATTATTCAGTGTTAGAAACGTTAACTTGAACCAATATTTAGTTTTATATTTTCTGCTTTTAAGCATACGTATATATGTGTGTGTGTTTTAATGTCTCAGAATAAGTAATGACCTTTAATAAACTTTTATATCTAAGCATTTCGGATGGAAAAACAGGTGTCTATTCAAGCTATAATATAACAAAGATTAACAATGTATAAAAGTAAATGTGTATAATAAAACGTACAATATAAATCTTCGATTGTTCTTCTAAAATAAAGCAGTTAATTCTGTTAAGCAATATTTACATACTAATTACCACCCGGCACTAGACGTACAACTTTACAACTCCTTACTTATCCCGTTTTTTTATCCTATACAGCTTTTACTGCTAATGATAACGTCATTCCACCAGTCATCTATCTCGATTCATCTATTTAAATTTATTAATCTTTCATTAGGGATTATTACTTTATATGTTCTTTAGACTTTCTTAAATGCTTGACTTTTCCTTTAAGTTTAAGTTTTACATTTTCTTACAACGTACATACCACGAAAAATTATAATAAAATATTTGGGTACAGCACCGAGAGGAATATGCAAAAACATCAAAACGAACGTAGCAAATTAATCGAATTGCATTCGTNTTTTTTTTTTTGTCTCTGTACCTGTATTGAGTTCCAACTTTCCTGAAATATTTCTGAGAGATATCTTTCGAGGTAGACGTAATATTAAAGCTAAAAATAATTGCTCTCCTGATTGATTGAATAATTGTTTCCATGGTAATATAGTTTATTTTACGAATAAGCTTAATATTCTACATAGGATATATGAAAATCTTTAATGGCTATCGATTAATCGCAACTGATTTATTACTGTTATAATTAAGTATAGTGCATAATGCATGAAATTAAGCTAAGTGCGTTCAATAAATCGATGCATCGTAATTGAATTACTTCACGTCCATATTCGATATTTTTCGACATGAAAATTATATTATAGTACTTTTTATTAAAGTAGATTTTTGAGAATTTAAACCTGTTCTTTTCAAAAGATAGTAAAGAATAAAATAATACTTTCGAAAATCAATACTGATGTCAGTGTTCTATAACTAGTATAAAGATAAAGCAGTGAATGAATACATTACATGAAGAATTCTCGAAAAGGTAGGCGAGTGCTTCGACATTAAAACAGCTTCATTTGTTGTACTATTATAACAGCTATTGGAAGAACAGCCTATCTTCTTCCTGCTCTGTTCAATTTGAAGTGTTGTAAAAACAGAATAGAAGCTTCTCGTAACGTATAAAAGATTAATGTAATTAAGAAATAAATGAATACAATAAACGTTCTAAGAAACTTTAGTTACTGTGGCAGTGGCGTGTCGTCGTATGAAACAAAGGACAAATTACCTAGGTCAATAACTTTCCACATAAACTTTTTATAAGAAAATAATTCCCCAAAAATTTTCCTAAAGAAAAATGTCTGAAGTCAACACTGTACTTGGAACTGGTAATTCAAATTATCCTAGGCCCCGTGCAGCAGCTATAATGCGCCACTGTTCTGTGGTCATTATTAATTTCATTTAAAAATATGAAATCGAAATAGTTTTTAGGTATTTAGAAGATAAAATAAACGAAAAACAAGAATGCAAAAATACAGTAGTAATTTATTTTGGTATCAATTCATTTTTATGCATATTTATCCGCATGTTCTGAAATGTCGAAGTTGAAGATTTAGTTAAATTTGGACAATACAGCAAAATCTTAATATTTATTTGCCGGAAATGTATTGTATCGGCATTCGAATAACACGTTTATAAAAAATTCCGAATTGCAGAATACTTGCATACGTGATTACTCGGTCAATTCCGTGTAAATGTCTTGCTTTTAGAAAGATGCCGTACCACCAGGAATTCAAGAACATCTAGTACTCGTATAATGTCAAAAACTGCAAATGTTTAAAGACATTTATGCTGCTTACAGCGTGCTGTTTTTTTTATATTTTGGCTATTATAAATAATAGAGAAAAGCTATTTTAACGGGTCTTATATCGACCCCCCGAGTATTTTAGATCCTATGATTGTAAACAAAATTTTGTATATATGACATTGTGATATCAAAAGCGCTCAGCAATTAAATAAACAGAAACAAAGCACCTTTTTTGTTGTTTTTTTTTCTGTTTATTTAATTGCTGAGCGCTTTTGATATTGTTGTTATGGCGGCACCGGTGGAAACTTACAAGAGGTATAGGAAGTTGACGTTAAAGCTTGTTAAAGCTTGTTGTAAATTGGAATTTAAAAAAAAAAAGTTTAAAGAATAAGGTATATCCCATGTCGATTTACCTAATTAGCATCCCTACGGAATACCATTTTCTAAAAATGAGGTTCTGTTTGGCGTGCCTCAAAAAGTCTACAGTATTGGAATAGTCAAAAACGAAAAGTATGGGATATTGAGTGAGCTTATTTGCTTGGAAGACACCATATATAATGATGATCCGGCCAAACTGATTGATATCAATAAAAGGGTGGTGGAGTTGGCAGAAGCTGTTTGTGGGAATTCCAATAAGCAATATGTGAAAAAGTTGAAATGGATTATTCACAAGCAAGTGAGAAGAGATAATAGGAAGAACCTTAGTACCTTCTACGTATTAGAAATACCGAACCAGATAGAAATACCGAAGAAAATCAAGCAGGTTCTGGAGAAAGGCCCGAACTTTGTCCCTGCTGATGTAGGTGGTTCGGAAACATCAGTACAAGAGATTAAGAGAGGGGTAGTTGGACTGGATGCATTAGAAAAGAAATACTTTAGATGGAAAGCGGTCATTAACAACCGGCCGAAGAACAGGACAGATGGTATTACTAGTAGAGACATTTGTCTCACGAAGGAGTGGTTAAGGCTAAACGATCTTGTGATGACAAGAGCAGAAAAGACTAAGCATTTGGTTATCATGAGAAGGCATACTTATAACAAGAAGTTGCATACTTACATCAAAAAGACGGAATGTGAAATTGTTGGCGACAAGGTGGTTGGATCTTTGGACAGAAGGGGCAGGAAGCTGGAACGCTCGGAACTTTCTGCTGTTTTGCCTTTTCTCAAGAAATGCCAGAACCCAAGGCCCGGAACTCCAAGATTGTTTGCTTTCGCTAAGACCCACAAGACCCAATGGAATTAAGGCCAGTTGTAGAGAAATGCAGAGGACCCACCTTTATATTAGTGTAGAGAAATGCAGAGGACCCACCTTTATATTAGAAAAAAGGTTGCACGAGTATTTATCCTCACACCTTGATGCTGATAGTCTAGTGGCACAGGGTCCTCTTGTTGTTGTCAAGGAAGTACAAAGTATATCTTTAATGGAAGATGAAGTGATTGATGTAATGATTGAGTCTTACGTGGATGCGTTATTAGATTTCTTGTACATAAAGAACTCCCAGTTGCTTCTTTACACACACGAGCTAGAAGAACTTGCTAACCTAGTATGCTATGAGTCGTGCTTCACGTTTTGTGGTCAAGTCTACAGACAAAAAAGAGGGGTTCCGATGGGAAGTCCCCTCTCAGGAATCCTTTGTGAATTAGTTGTTAGAAGACTAGAAAGAAGGGTTCTTTGTAGATTCAAAGAAGATATCGTATATTTCAGCAGGTATGTGGATGACATCCTTATCTTATGGAGAAATAATAGTAGGGTACATGAATTTATGAGTAGAATTAATGATAACAATGATGGACTTAAATTGAGATTAGAACAAAAGAGTACTTTTAATGTGCACTTCTTGGACATTAATATCCGGTTTATGAAAGGGCATTTGTCCACAAGCGTTTATACTAAACCTACACACACCCCATTGTACATACCCTCCCAGTCCATGGATCCATATCAGTACAAGATGGCAGCCTTCCGAACGTTAATAAGGAGGAATAATTTATATTGTGACCGAGTCGGTGACAGAGCGAAGGAGATTGATAGAGTATTGCAGGTGGCCCGGACCCTGGGTTACAGAAAAAGTGTAATTGTAGGAATGCTTAAGAAGTATGAAAGGGGCATAGTAAAAAAAACCTTAAGTAATGTTCCTACTAGACTCATGAAATTTACTTATAATAGTAGTATGAACAGTGTTATGAAAGAAATTGCTAGTCGAAAGGAATCAAGAATGATTTTAAGAAGAGCCCCCAATTTGTATAAGATGTTGAGAAATGATAAGGATAGTATCAAAGCGGAGGAGAAAGCAGGGGTGTATAAGATTCCTTATGAGAACTTACAACTGGATGTTAAAAAAAATTATATCGGCGTCACCACCAAAAACTTGAGAGTAAGGCTCCAAGAACATAAATATGTCATAAGAAAAGCGTCTAATTCAACGATTTTGTCCCAAATGGCGCAGGCCCAAGGCTCTGAGGTGAAATGGGACGAGGCAACAATCATCAAACCTCAAACTTCTGTCTTCCCCAACTTTAGCAATAACAGCGGAAAAGATTGAAATATATAGAAGTAGGCTAAGAGAAGGCTGTTTAAATGCGAGATATGCCGAGAGCCTGCATTCAGCGTGGAAGTTCATAATTAAGAAATTTACTAGAAACTTGGACCAGAATTAGTACATTGTAAGATTTGTTATTTTTTTGTTTTATTTTAATTTTATATATTCTTCCGTTATTTTTCTCTTGTAAAATTTTTTGATTTAAAATTTTTATGTTCTATTCATGGAACATTTACGTTCCATTTTCAGGTCGATGAAAGTCCATAGACCTGAAAATGGCCTGTTAATTGGGCAGAAAACGTTTGTTTTTTTACAATTATATGTATTTCTCGGCAACAAAAAAGCTATTTTGTTTCTATTTATGACATTGTGTATGACATTGCAACTTTCAATGCAGTTCCATAACTGAGAATATTCTGGTATAATCATTCCGATTCGATCAAGTAGATTTGTGTTTGAGAGTTGAATTTCAGTAAATTCTTTCGTTAAATTGCATTATCTAAATCATTATGCTTACGAAACTTTTAGCATAGCAGCGAAGAATTTTTGTCATAAAAATTCATAAAGAGATTCATTACATCATATCAATTAATTACATTTTATCTAATATATATTCAGACAGTAAAATCGTTATAAAAAAAACCTTTTAATCTCTTCACATCTGCTTAATGCAAATTAATTAATATCATGAATAATTAATAATGCTTTTAGCATCAAACCGTTTGCATACAATTTTCGTAAATGAAGTATTTTTTAATTATAATTACAAATTTTCATAAAATATCAAACTGAAATTACAATACATTAGCATAAATTTTATAAAGAATGTAACAAAATTGACTTGAAATTAAATGCTATTATTCAAATTATATAGAAATTTGATTTTAGAAATTTGCCATTAAAATATATGTAAATGTATGTAATTCTTGTAGCGATTAGTAATCGTAATTAGAATATTTCATGTAAGAAAATTGCATATGAAACGTTCGAAACTGAAAATAATCCATTATTCAAATATGATTATTTATGATATTAATTAATTTGCATTAATTAGATTTAAATTGAGATAAAAGCTTTATTTCTGATTGAAAGCTTTTAAAGATGGAATGTTAACAATTCTTATGATGTAATGAGTCTCACAGAAATCTCCATGATAGTAATTGGCTAAATACTACGAGATAACGAATCTTTGTCAAACAAGCAGTTCTCAAGAGGAGACGTCGTTTGTGGCCAAGTGTCTAATTATCTATTCGGACTGAGTCTACCCTCGTTAAATCTTTATCGCGAAATGAACTTTTAATTGATCATTTTCTGTGGACAGAATAAAAATCGCAAATCTTGGTTTTAATACTTTTCCGCGTAACAGATAGGATGAGTGTGAAGTGAGGCTAAACTTCGTTTGCATCATGTTTTACATCAAATTATCACATGCTTGCTAAATGAGAAAAATGGTACGGGAAATAGTATTCATTCGTAGTAAAGCTAGACTCATTTTAAACTAAAATATATAGATTCATACAGCTGGGATTTAAAGAGATGTTATGACGAGAGTAATGTTCCGAAGAAAGTGTGAATCATTATGGTATATTTTAACTGATGAGCGTTAAATTGAATAACCTAAAGTGTTCTGTCGTATCGAAAATAATAACAGATCTAACTGTTACAGAAATTAAAGGTTAATTTGATAATCTATAAACAAAATTTTTGAATTTAAAACGACATACAAGAGAAATCTTTGCAATAATAGAATTAGAAATTTCTCCTGATAAAAATGTCATCCATAGTGCGAGACGAAGGTTGCTCCATTGCTCTAAGAATTCTATATCCTGTTATAAATTATAATAAAATATTTGGGTACAGCACCGAGAGGAATATGCAAAAACATCAAAACGAACGTAGCAAATTAATCGAATTGCATTCGTATTTGATTGAATTAATTTTCTATTTTAATATTATTCTCTTTACTTTGATGTTAATTAGAGACGACGTCATCTGTGGAACGTGGATTCAGATGTTTCCAGACAAGGAATATTTCGTATACTCTGTATTTCTTGTAACCATCGTTGTTATGATATCGCAATACAGCGTGTTAAAACGTACGCACTATGTTATTCCTAATAACATTTCAACTTATAAAGGCGAAGATAAAGTAACAAATTCTGTGGAATTTATTTGCAATTTTTTCCTTATAGCTTATTTCATAACGCAGTTATTATTTTTATTTTTCTTCGATTTTTTCTTGTACAATGTTCTTGAAGAGTCGTCTGATTTGGAAGTTATATTTTGTTACGTTGATTTCCAGCTGTTGACTGTGCTACTAACGGGTCAATTTTATTCTATTTTTTCTCTTATCATTTCCACTTATTTTGTGTTATCTTCTAGATTAAGTAAAACATCAGAAGAGTTTACTCAAATTCACTCTGAAACCAGAAATTTGTCTGCAAGCGTCGAAGCAATTATACAGAAACATACAGAATTGTGGTATTGCATTCAACGTTATAACCACTCATACGATATGGTTTTCGCTGTTGTTTACTGTTTCTTTATGTACTTCGCGTGTTTTCTTATTGCTGGGGCCATGTTTTTAAACTTTCCTTTATTCTATGTCATCATCTTTTCATTTATTTCCCTAATTACAATGACCGTTGCCGTTGTTATTTCTTTCGGATTATCCAAATTTACATCAATTGTAAGATACTTTCTTATACAGTATATGCTCATATATTATATGTTTTTCTCATAATGCTTTTTATATTTCTAGTTGTATCAAAGCTTTAATGAAATGAATCGATTTTCTTGTGAAGAATTTTGTCTCCAGTACAAATTGAAGGTTAGATTACATTTCTTTTTATACAAAATTTCCGTAATCAATGATATTGTCTTCCTTGATATGTATATGAAAATGTTAAATAATATTTTACTTGTTTTTTTCAGATGCTAAATTATATGAAGAGATTTGGGAAAACACCCATTGGAATATCCATAGGAGGCTTCTTTTACATCAAAAAGAAATTTCCTATCAGGGTGAGATAACTCATTATTAATTATTCAGTGTTAGAAACGTTAACTTGAACCAATATTCAGTTTTATATTTTCTGCTTTTAAGCATACGTATATATGTGTGTGTGTTTTAATGTCTCAGGATAAGTAATGATCTTTAATAAACTTTTAAATCTAAGCATTTCGGATTGGAAGGAAGGTGTCTATTCAAGCTATAAAATAACAAAGATTAATAATGTATAAAAATAAATATGTATAATAAAATGTACAATACTCCGATTGTTCTTCTAAAATAAAGCAGTTCATTCCTTTAAGCAATATTTACATACGAATTACCACCCGGTACAACTTTACAACTCCTTACTTATCCCGTTTTTTTATCCTATACAGCTTTTACTGCTAATGGTAACGTCATTCCACCAGTCATCAATCTCGATTCATCTATTTAAATTTATTAATCTTTCATTAGGGATTATTACTTTATATGTTCTTTAGACTTTCTTAAATGCTTGACTTTTCCTTTAAGTTTAAGTTTTACATTTCCTTACAACGTACTGTACAACCCACGGAGACTGTTTATTCCCTAACCTAACTGCTGCCTCGTACACTTTAATTTCTGCTCTCAATGATCTTCCCGTTTCCCCTACGTAATATACTTTATTATCATAAGTACAATTTAGTTTATAAACTATTACGGACATGTTTAAGTTCTCAATACGAAAGTACAATACTTTTTAATAATTTTTTTGTTTTGTTGCTTGAGTTTGTCGTCAAATTAATGCCAAACTTTTCAAAATCTTGTGTATATTGTCGTTTTTTTAAGAAAAAAGGATGTAGCAGAGATTTCACATTTATATATGCTACTAGTCTCTAAGGCATCGTTTAGCCAGAAAATATAACAAAATTATACATTTGTTTCATAGTGATTGTAGTCGTAATTTTCAATATCTGCAGACGAACTCTATGTTTAATTCTGTTTGACTTTATTTTCAGGTCGTCAGCAGCTTTTATTCCATCCTTTCTGCGCTGATTCAAATAGGACAGGGTAAAAAGAAGACAGTCTGTTCTTACGGATCGTTTCATAATGTTTCAAATGAAACACTTCTGCAGTAATTTTATTATTTAAAATTTTCCAAAATAATTTACTTAAATAGCGAAATTTCAGTGCTATGATATCATTTCTCTTTGTAAGTGGAAATTAAACAGAGAAATAGCTGAGGATATATAAATGTCAACCAATACAACTCTGTGTGTGTTGAATGCTGTATTCAAGACAGGATATGAATTAATTTTCAGAGAATTCGTCAAGGTGACGTGAAAAAGTTTCTTCATTTTAACTTCATTTTCCACAAACAAGTAAACAACTTTCTACATATAAAATTTAGATTGAATTGAAGGAATAAGGAAACACGACACAGATTCGATTCGTCAAACGGTTTCCTTCTGGCTGGGATTTTATATTGATAGAGTAGAGTAGAGTATTCGCACTGTTCGTCGCAGCCTTTGATGTTGTACTGACTTTGTCGTATTGTAATTAGAATCAACACGACAAAGTACACTTGCAAAATGACTCACTTTCACTTTAATTTTTTTGCGCAAACTTTTATTTAATTTTATTAAACATTAAATATGTTTAAAATTAATATTGCTGATGTTATTGAATATTTAATGTTGTACTTACTTACATTTATGTAAAAGTTATTAAACATTTATTTCACGAAGGTTTTTTAAATAAATATTCACAATTACACATAGGAAATATTTTTAGATAACGTAAAGAAGCGATTCAATTTAACGTATTAATCTATTTAAAAAACAATTATGTGACATAACTACAAGAAGAAAAAAATAACGAAATTTCGAAAATCTACAAATGGCGACTTCCATGGATTTCTTTGATTTTCATTTATTCCTATCAAAACATTGGATATAACTGTTTTAAACAATTAAAGAAAGATGTTATTGCCTTGGACTTATATTTTAAGCAGGTGAAATGGAATGCAGAACTTGAGTTTTACAAAGGCAAAATGATCTAATCAACAATGGCAACAAATCTGAATTTTCCAAAATCTCCATTATTCTCCAAGTTACAGTGGAGATGCTTATTAACAAAGAATGTCTCAGCAAATCTTTCTCCACACAGCGGCATATAAACTTAGATAAAAATTGCATATCACAATAGAAAACTGATGGATTCGAGATTATTAAGTGTAGAATAAACTTCCGATATTCCTTGTTTTGATATCGCATTAGCAACTTATCAGATAGAATAGTGTGGACTGCGAGACCTCTATACGTTACTATCCAGAACAATGGTAGAGAAATAGAATTCAAGACAAGAATGGACAGCTTAAGGGCAGGAGGACCCGATTACCTATAAACGAATTTTCAATTTAAACCGAAAGTCACGTAATTTCAATTTGTCATAATAAATAGTTGCTCACTACTACTTCAATTCGTTTTACAATACGAAAGGCACAACGAAATACGCACTACAAATAAACTCTCGTTCTTCTCGCATAAATATAGTGACTAAATGATAGTCGGTAACAGTACACTAAAGAATTAGGTTAAAACGTAATCGATTTTTCCATTAATATTATTTTCTATAATACTGATCACGTGCTTTTAAATTTACTATCGATCATTGAATAATTTTATGGGAAAGTCACGTGGTCTTTGTGAAATTTTAATATTTCGTCTTAGATATATTCGATAAGAAAATTTACACAACGAAGAAAATATGTTACGTTTAGTTGTATTAATGCCATAGAAATAAAGCAAAGTGATTTTTATCGTATTAAACTTTTCTCGTAGTTTTTCTAATTATAAACATGATTACGGTTTCATATTATAAATGCTTCATAACGTGTGCGAAATAGAGCAATCTGTGTTAAAATTAAATATAGAAAATTATTTTCTTTTTACAAAATCTTACTTAAAATTGCTGTAACACAGGAGAAATTCGTCCTTACAATGGTTCATGTATATGTGAAGTACTGTACAAATACATTAGTTTGTAACCATGCTTTGAGGCGAGAAATATAACAAAATCATATACTAAACATAATTCTTACAAAAAATATATAATTTAAGAAATATATATATATTGTATATATTACATTCACTTAATTACTGCGACAAGTAGCATACAGCGCTTGCCACTCGGATTTCATTCAGTAGCAGAATGATTAAAACAACTGAATACCAGTAGTTAGTTTGTCCTGGGTTTGGGCATGGCGAACAGGCTGGCCATGTGAAGTTTTCCAAAATTTCTTCACGTTAGTAACACCTTAATAGAGGCAAGCTCCTCATAAAAGTCTTCCTTGAATGCATTTTTCTCCACAGATCGCTCACGTGTTGCGTTACTGTAACCAAATATACCAAACTAATTCTAACGAGCAATTATTTATTGTGACATCGTCACAATCCCGAGCTGCAACTTTTAGTCACAATGTTCTTTATTCTTTTTGTGGTGTCTTGCCTCTGCACATCATACTTTTCCTGTTAGCAATAGAGTCGTGTAGGTTATCTATCTAATTTAGTTCAGGGAAACATGTGAATCGAAATAACATGACGTTCGGTCCAGATCGGAAGTTCGTATATAGTTAATCTGGACTTCCAGCCCTATGCTTTCCATATTTGATTTAGATTTTCATCTGTTTTACTCTTTTCTCGAAATTAAAAAAGGACAGACAGTGGGAATTTGTATAACTAAAAAGGTTATCTTACATAAGGATTTATCACACTAAGTGCCCACTCGAGCATATTTTAAAATGTTTTATTCTTCTATTGTACTGTATACAATTTTTAAAATGTTTTAAATTAGTCACTTAGTGTAATAAAAAACTACTTTTCTTTATATTTTCATCTTTAAGTCTGTTAGATTCTATCCTGTCTATGCTTAAATTACAATTTTCTGAAACAATATTTTTATATTGACTTTTAGCCAATTTCAAGAAGATGTAGGCCTATGCTAATATATAATAACTCCCGTTTACTTAATCTAAGGAATTTTAAGAAAATTAAAATAATTTATGTAAGAAAATTGTGTATAAGCCGATCGATATAAAAAGCAACCAATTATTTTAATAATATTAATAATTTATGATATTAATTAATTTTCATTAATTACATTAAAGCTTCGGTTTTCAAAAATTCTTTGTTTAACTGCATAATAGTTTTAATAATTCATGTGATGTAATGAATTTTGTATAAATCTCCATGACAATTAGTAAAAAAATAAGCAGTTCGCAACAGGAAATATGATCAGTGCCGAAGCGTCTAAGAGGCTATTCATACTAAGGCTATCCTCGTTGAATTTTAAAGTTAGAAATTTTGACCAAAACGACGTGGTTTTTATTACTCTTCCTGTCAATAGAACGGAGAGAATAACCGTCGAATACATCCGTTTTAATTGCAGATTTTATGCACGCATGCCAATGGAATAATTGGCTCATTAGCAAATAGTAGCAGAAAAGGTAGGCTCGTTTGCAAATGCAATTCTTTATGCCCATATGACTTGGATATTTATAGACATTCCAGAAATTGTAGTGTTCCCTTTATACTAAAATGACAGTTTCGTGGTTAATTATAGTATCATTTAACTGTTTTCAACCGTTATAACATACACAAAAATTCTTCTTAACAGTAATTGGAGGTAATTCGAATATTTATTGAAAGAACGTTTCCATTTCAAAGCAGTTTACGAAAAAAAATCGTCTACAACACACTACTGTTGAATAAAGTTTTTACAACAATAAAATCAAAATGTCGTCGTTAGTGCAAGACGAAGATTGCTCCATTTCTCTGGGAATTCTTCAGCCCATTATAAACTGCAATAAAATATTTGGATACGGAACAAAGAGGAATCTGGAAAACCTTCAGAAAGAATACAGCAAATTAATGGAATTCTATTCGTATCTGATCGAATTATTTCTCTACTGTAACGTTATTCTCTTCGTTCTGATGCTAATAAGACATGACGTCATGTGTGGAACGTGGATTCAGATGTTTCCAGACAAAGAAAATTTTGTATATTTCACAATTCTTGCTTTCATGATTGTAATGACATGTCAATTTAGTTTGTTAAAACGTACGAAGTATGTCATACCCAATAACCTTTCAACTTACAAAAGCGAAGAAAAAATAAAAAAATTCTGTCGAATTTATTTCCACGTGTTTCCTAATAGATTTTTTCATAATACAATTATTATTTCTATTTTTCATCGATTTATTCTTGTATAATGTTCTAAAAAATACATCGGATTTGGAAGTTATTTTTTGTTACGTTGATTTCCATCTGTTAATAATTCTGTTAATCGGACAATTATATTCTATTTTTACTCTTTTTATTATTATTTATTTCCTGTTATCTTCTAGATTAAGTAAAGCATCAGAAGAGTTTACTCGAATTCGCTCTGAAATCAAAAATTTGTCTGCGTGCATCGAATCAATTATACAAAAACATACTGAATCGTGGCATTGCATTGAATGTATAAATCAATCATATGATATGGTGTTCGCTGTTCTTTACGGTTTCATCATATACTTCAGCTGTTTCCTTCTTGCTGGGACCATGCTTTTCGATCTTCCTCCTATCTACGTCTTGATCTTTTCACTCATTTCGCTAATAGGCGTAATTGTTGCCGTTGTAGTTTCTTTCGGATTATCCAAATTTACATCGACTNGTAAGAAAACTGCATATGAAACGTTCGAAACTAAAAACAATCCATTATTCAAATATGATTAATTATTTATGATATTAATTAATTTGCATTAATTAGATGTAAATTGAGATAAAAGCCATGTTTCTCGACGATTTCACTGTCTAATTGAGAGCTTTAAAAGATGGAATGTTAACAATTCTTATGATGTAATGAGTCTCACAGAAATCTCCATGATAATAATTGGCTAAATACTACGATAACGGGTCTTTGTCAAACAAGCAGTTCTCAAGAGGAGACGTCGTTTGTGGCCAAGTGTCTAATTATCTATTCAGACTGAGTCTATTCTCGTCAAATGTTAGAGTTTATCGCGAAATGATGTTTTGATTGATCATTTTCTGTGGACAGAATAAAAATCGCAAATCTTGGTTTTAGTACTTTTCCGAGTAACAGATACCATGAGTGTAAAGTGAGGCTAACCTTCGTTCGCATCACGTTTTACATCAAGATATCACATGCTTGCGAAATGAGAAAAATGGTATGGAAAATAGTATTTATTGGTAGTAAAGCTTGTCTCATTTTAAACAAAAATCAATAGTTTCTTACAGCTGGGATTTATAGAGATGTTCTGATGAGAGTAATGTTCCGAAAAAAGTGTGATTCATTATGGTATATTTTAACTGATTAGCCTTAAATTGAATAACCTAAAGTGTTCTGTCGTATCGAAAATAATAACAGATCTAACTGTTACAAAAATTGAAAGTAATTTGATAATATATCAATAAAAATGTTTGCTTTTCGAAACAACATACGTGAGCAATCTTTGCAATAATAAAATCAGAAATTTCTCCTGATAAAAATGCCATCCATACTGCGAGACGAAGGTTGTTGCATTGCTCTAAGAATTCTACATCCTGTTATAAATTATAATAAAATATTTGGTACAGCACCGAGAGGAATATGCAAAAACTTCAAACTGAACGTAGCAAATTAATCCAATTGCATTCGTATTTGATTGAATTATTTTTCTATTTTAATATTATTCTCTTTACTTTGATGTTAATTAGAGACGACGTCATCTGTGGAACGTGGATTCAGATGTTTCCAGACAAGGAATATTTCGTATACTCTGTATTTCTTGTAACCATCGTTGTTATGATATCGCAATACAGCGTGTTAAAACGTACGTACTATGTTATTCCTAATAACATTTCAACTTATAAAGACGAAGATAAAGTAATAAATTCTGTGGAATCTATTTGCAATTTTTTCCTTATAGCTTATTTCATAACGCAGTTATTATTTTTATTTTTCTTCGATTTTTTCTTGTACAATGTTCTTGAAGAGTCGTCTGATTTGGAAGTTATATTTTGTTACGTTGATTTCCAGCTGTTGATCATGCTTTGAGGCGAGAAATATAACAAAATCATATACTAAACATAATTCTTACAAAAAATATATAATTTAAGAAATATATATATATTGTATATATTACATTCACTTAATTACTGCGACAAGTAGCATACAGCGCTTGCCACTCGGATTTCATTCAGTAGCAGAATGATTAAAACAACTGAATACCAGTAGTTAGTTTGTCCTGGGTTTGGGCATGGCGAACAGGCTGGCCATGTGAAGTTTTCCAAAATTTCTTCACGTTAGTAACACCTTAATAGAGGCAAGCTCCTCATAAAAGTCTTCCTTGAATGCATTTTTCTCCACAGATCGCTCACGTGTTGCGTTACTGTAACCAAATATACCAAACTAATTCTAACGAGCAATTATTTATTGTGACATCGTCACAATCCCGAGCTGCAACTTTTAGTCACAATGTTCTTTATTCTTTTTGTGGTGTCTTGCCTCTGCACATCATACTTTTCCTGTTAGCAATAGAGTCGTGTAGGTTATCTATCTAATTTAGTTCAGGGAAACATGTGAATCGAAATAACATGACGTTCGGTCCAGATCGGAAGTTCGTATATAGTTAATCTGGACTTCCAGCCCTATGCTTTCCATATTTGATTTAGATTTTCATCTGTTTTACTCTTTTCTCGAAATTAAAAAAGGACAGACAGTGGGAATTTGTATAACTAAAAAGGTTATCTTACATAAGGATTTATCACACTAAGTGCCCACTCGAGCATATTTTAAAATGTTTTATTCTTCTATTGTACTGTATACAATTTTTAAAATGTTTTAAATTAGTCACTTAGTGTAATAAAAAACTACTTTTCTTTATATTTTCATCTTTAAGTCTGTTAGATTCTATCCTGTCTATGCTTAAATTACAATTTTCTGAAACAATATTTTTATATTGACTTTTAGCCAATTTCAAGAAGATGTAGGCCTATGCTAATATATAATAACTCCCGTTTACTTAATCTAAGGAATTTTAAGAAAATTAAAATAATTTATGTAAGAAAATTGTGTATAAGCCGATCGATATAAAAAGCAACCAATTATTTTAATAATATTAATAATTTATGATATTAATTAATTTTCATTAATTACATTAAAGCTTCGGTTTTCAAAAATTCTTTGTTTAACTGCATAATAGTTTTAATAATTCATGTGATGTAATGAATTTTGTATAAATCTCCATGACAATTAGTAAAAAAATAAGCAGTTCGCAACAGGAAATATGATCAGTGCCGAAGCGTCTAAGAGGCTATTCATACTAAGGCTATCCTCGTTGAATTTTAAAGTTAGAAATTTTGACCAAAACGACGTGGTTTTTATTACTCTTCCTGTCAATAGAACGGAGAGAATAACCGTCGAATACATCCGTTTTAATTGCAGATTTTATGCACGCATGCCAATGGAATAATTGGCTCATTAGCAAATAGTAGCAGAAAAGGTAGGCTCGTTTGCAAATGCAATTCTTTATGCCCATATGACTTGGATATTTATAGACATTCCAGAAATTGTAGTGTTCCCTTTATACTAAAATGACAGTTTCGTGGTTAATTATAGTATCATTTAACTGTTTTCAACCGTTATAACATACACAAAAATTCTTCTTAACAGTAATTGGAGGTAATTCGAATATTTATTGAAAGAACGTTTCCATTTCAAAGCAGTTTACGAAAAAAAATCGTCTACAACACACTACTGTTGAATAAAGTTTTTACAACAATAAAATCAAAATGTCGTCGTTAGTGCAAGACGAAGATTGCTCCATTTCTCTGGGAATTCTTCAGCCCATTATAAACTGCAATAAAATATTTGGATACGGAACAAAGAGGAATCTGGAAAACCTTCAGAAAGAATACAGCAAATTAATGGAATTCTATTCGTATCTGATCGAATTATTTCTCTACTGTAACGTTATTCTCTTCGTTCTGATGCTAATAAGACATGACGTCATGTGTGGAACGTGGATTCAGATGTTTCCAGACAAAGAAAATTTTGTATATTTCACAATTCTTGCTTTCATGATTGTAATGACATGTCAATTTAGTTTGTTAAAACGTACGAAGTATGTCATACCCAATAACCTTTCAACTTACAAAAGCGAAGAAAAAATAAAAAAATTCTGTCGAATTTATTTCCACGTGTTTCCTAATAGATTTTTTCATAATACAATTATTATTTCTATTTTTCATCGATTTATTCTTGTATAATGTTCTAAAAAATACATCGGATTTGGAAGTTATTTTTTGTTACGTTGATTTCCATCTGTTAATAATTCTGTTAATCGGACAATTATATTCTATTTTTACTCTTTTTATTATTATTTATTTCCTGTTATCTTCTAGATTAAGTAAAGCATCAGAAGAGTTTACTCGAATTCGCTCTGAAATCAGAAATTTGTCTGCGTGCATCGAATCAATTATACAAAAACATACTGAATCGTGGCATTGCATTGAATGTATAAATCAATCATATGATATGGTGTTCGCTGTTCTTTACGGTTTCATCATATACTTCAGCTGTTTCCTTCTTGCTGGGACCATGTTTTTCGATCTTCCTCCTATCTACGTCTTGATCTTTTCACTCATTTCGCTAATAGGCGTAATTGTTGCCGTTGTAGTTTCTTTCGGATTATCCAAATTTACATCGACTGTAAGATTTGATTCTGTTACACGTGTTTATATAATAAAATTATCTTTGTCATTAATGTTGTTTATATTTGTAGCTGTACGAAAATTTTAATGAAATGAATCGATTTTCATCTGAAGAATTTTCTCTCGAATACAAATTAAAGGTTAAAATATACTTTGTATTTTTTCAAAAATTTCATAGTAAATATTGTTTAGAGTAATATAAGTAACATATTAATTAAATTTTAATTTTTCGTACAGATGTTTAATTTTATGAAAAGGTTTGGCAAAACACCCATAGGAATATCCATTGGAGGATTTTTTTACATCAAAAAGAAATTTCCTATCAAGGTGAGATCGTACGATGATCTTTATATCTTATCGTATAGATTAAAACAAGGCAATTTTTACTTTTTCGGCTGTTATATATAACAAAGAAAAAGTGTGGCAATCGGGCAAAAATGTCCTCCGAAGATTTTTACATTTTCAGACTTAGGACACCTTAAAACGTTGAGATTTGCGAAAAACTTTGGGTTTTTTTTCACATGTATATATGGATTTAAAAGCGTAGGTGTTGGTCAATTTATATCTCTTTGTGTCCTTAACAAAATAATTTAAAGATAAAGACTGTTTTTCTGACTTATATATACTTAATTTGCAGAACTGGTTGTCCAGTATAACAAGTCCTAATAATAGATATGTCTTAGTTTACGATTCATCTTTAAATTGTGTAGGTGTTGGTGTTTGTGGCCCAATTTTGTTCTCCCAATTTGAAGCTTAATAATTCCTAGGCTTTTTATCGAAAATTCCTGAAATTTTGCACAGAGGTTTGCGTATTAAGAAAATAGATACTAAGAAATTTTGGTTATTAAAGGTCGAGGAATTGGCAGATAAAGGGGTTTGTGCGTATCTCCAGTAGGGTCGGACGTAATTAATGACTATTTTACTCGTTATTAGCATTTACAATTTTGTATAAACTCATTCCTATTCTGAAAATGAAGCTTTTTGTCATTTTATAACAGTTAAAAATATAAATAATTTTAAAATAAAATGTGATAAGAGATGGCGCCTTCAAATATTTGCCCGGAAATTTAAGCAACTCGTTGCTGGATTTTTTTATATACGCTAACGATAACATGAATTTATAAATAATTATATTTTTTACTATTTTATACAACTATAGTACTATTTATATTGTATTATTGTTTGATATAGTAACCTATATTAATATCTATCTGACTTTCGTTTCAGTTCGTAAGCAGCTTCTATTCTGTGCTTTCTGCATTGATTCAAATTGGACAGAGCAGGAAGAAGATAATCTGTTCCTCACACGAGTCCTTTCAAAATATAAGGAACGAAACACTTATGGAGTAATTTACTATATTGTTTGTATCAATTTATAGAATGGTGAAAAGTGTTTCAAAGTGTCTTTTATACACCAACGAAATGTGTGGTGTTTCTTCAAAATATAACATGTCAAATGTATGACAATTTAAAAGACTTAAATTATAACAGACAGCGTCATAATATGCCTGTTTGAAAATTTATTAACAGGAATTTAAATTCTTGAAATGGTTTTAATTCCTCTGAAATGCATTAAGAGTTCGTAGAACATGAATAATTTTGTGATTGTTTCATTAAATTTTAAACATGGTTTAAAATTCCGTTACTAACGTCGATCGGTAAAAAGAATAATAATAGTAGTAAATATATAGGTACTTGATAAATAGTTACTGTGAAAAACATATATTTTAATAAGTTGTCCACGTAAGTTATTCTTTGAATGCGATCTGTAGATACCGCACAGAAATTTTAGGTCCACCCTTGCTCCGAAGAAACATCGAAACAATCAAACAAAAAGCCTCACTTATTTATAGTAATGTTTAATGAACCTGTTAAAACATGCATAGATTCTATATTTTCCACGTGTGTTAATCTTCTCATGACCTGTGCACACTTGTAAATTTAAGCTTTGTTAATCGAGCCGAAACATACACACACAGTATAATGCTCGGTGTGGTGCGACTCGTTCTTGTACTAGTTAAATAGGTACTCGCTTGTGCCAGCGATAGATCTGACAGCTAGAGGTATTAGCGAGAACTACATAATGGCGGCTGCTATAGGTATAAAGTCTGGGGTTTGTTAGAATTAGAAAGTGTTTAACTTACAATGGTAAATAATAAGTATTGTTTGTATTTGGATGTAAGTCTAAAGGTTCACCAAATTCAGTACATATGCACACATTCCCAAATTTTCAACCTATCTAATATAGGCCATCGTCAGGTTTAATATTATAAATGTTCCAAAATAGAACGTACCCTTTTCGAATATTAGCAAAATTACATGTTGGTGAAACTAAAGTGAATTATTAGCTGAAAAAAAAATGGATAGATATGAAGTTATCATATTTAGTATTTCCTCCCCTTCTATAAGACATCTTTTTTGATCACCCACTTATTCTAAAATGTCACAAAGTGTAATCATCGTGACGTAAACAACTACGAAGTCAAATAGGATTAATGTCGGACACAAATGCGGATAAAACGTTTTAACCACAGAGATAAAAGTTACTACAAAGACAACACACAATTAACTCTCGTATGTCGTCAGGAACGCTATAACCTTCGTGGCTGCCATTTTGGGTGACTCGTACGCCACCTATATTTACTGACACTAGCGTATTAGGAACAAAGCTATAATGTACCAATACCTAATTTTAGTACAGATTGATCTTGTTTAATTAAAAGATATTTAAAACTATTTGTTATTATAACTTATAAAATATTCATCGTATTATAGGCAATACTTATTACTGTATTTTTAAACCCAACTAATAATTTTCTAATTAGTTTGGAAACAAAAGAACTTAATTCTTGCATTCTGTGAAAATTCTTAATCTTTGCTATCGTTACTTTTTTCCCGAGAAACGCCGGGCCTACCTGCTAAGGTTACCAATGTTTTTACAATGAAAAGGAGGACACTAATAAATTGAAGGAAAAAATAACGTAAATAAAAAACTTTTTATTCATTGCAACAATAATACACTATAATAATCTCTACTTCATGAATAGGTGCCATTCGTGTTTCGATAAGAAGTAAACAAAGCCATTTGCGCGCGCGCTCTCTGTGTCTCAAGGTCTCTCGTGCGAACAGCATGCGTCTCATAATTGCTAGAGATGCAATATCTCGTCGCACTGTGCAGAGTCTTGATGAATCGTCATGTTAAATACAAACACGTCATATCACATCACACGCAACGGATCGGTTCGGCATTCATCCAATACGAATAATCCAACAAATTAGTCTTAAAATATCAGAGGAGGACATGCACGAGGAAACTTTTCGATGGAGGACAGAACTTACAAAAGGAGGACTGTACTCCCTAAAGGAGGACGATTAATCACCTTAACATGACACCTACTCTGAAAATGATGAAAACTACTGAAAATCAAACGAACTGTTTTCCTAAAACGTTTACGATCCTTCTATAATCGAAACAATATGCAATAACAAATTCGAATTTAAAACGGTGAAAACATTTCGTTAAAAAATCGAAATATAAAACATATTTATAACAATATCTGAGTTGTTATCAATTTAATATACCTAAGTACAGTAAGGTCTCGTTTTATGCGGTGGATACGTTCCACAGAAAAGCGCATAAAAAAAAAAAATTCGCATAAAAAAAGACTTTACTTGCCTTGAAAAAGTAGGGATACGTTCCGTAATTTTCTAAAATCGCATAAAACCAAAACAACGAGTTAAAATTAACTTAAAACCGCAAAAAAAGTTTGCAGATATTAAAAGAAATAGGCTGCTTAATGAATTACTTCGAATGTCTGAAAGAAATTCATATAAAAGCTTAAAATAAACTTGTATTCAAACTTAATTCAGTTTATTTTATTGAAAAGTAATATAGTTTTACATTTTTTTTTTGAATTTTTGGAATGTTTTTTAAGTCTCCAAATTTTTTAAAAATATTAAAAAATATACGGCCAGCTTCACCCTACTTTAAACCCTTGTCCTCCCGCGACGTTTATGAGAATGCCCCGGGAAATCCAACTCCAGCTGTGTTCAAGGTCATCCAGATGTATAAACTGACTCATCGGTGTTAAATTTCACAGAAGGGCAAGACAAAGGAAGTTAAACTTTGAAGCTTTTTCTTCAAAATTAACGCATTTCTTTCGTTTTTTTTAGTTTTAAGTATTTTTAATGTTTAATTACATTTATATCAAAAATTGCTAGGAACTAAAGCGATTAAGGTAGATCTAGCTGTCCTTTACATCCATAAAGGTTATATGTCAGTGGAACAAATGGAGTGAGCTTTGAGCGTCCCACGATTTTTGGAGACTGTCTATACGCGGGCTTCCTAAACAAGCCTATATGTATGTTTGTCCAAAAAAATTTTGGATGAAATACAAACCGCACAACTTCAAAATCGCATAAAAAAATCCGCATAAAACGAGACCTTACTGTACTCAATACTAAACGTAGTTGAAAACAAAAAATCACATCTGAAATAGTGCAGTAGAAGCCGTTGTTTAGGTTTAGCCTTAATCCTTTCCCTCTCCCCCCACGAGGGAATTTCGAAAAATCCCTGTTTAGTTTGCGTTTTCATGAAGTACCCTAACTGTGTACAAAATTTACGTCTTCAGGTTCAACGGTTTGCTCTGGGCGATGATGAATCAGTCAGTCAGTCAGTCAGTCAGGACAAGTATTTATATAGGCTATATTTAAATAAAAAAGAGCAATGAAGAAAGCATCATAGTAATTCATCAAAACAGTAATTTTGTTCAAATAAAAAAATTGTGGATTGAAAACTCAGTTTGAAAAATTAATAGAAATTTGAATGCTCATTACGGATGGCGCGATAACGACGAAATGTAACTTCGGAAGGTAATCTAAAATGATTTATGGAAGAAACGATACACTTTTAAGAAATTCGTAGGAGGAAAACCTACCAGACGAACTTGAAATAAATGTTTCAAAATTTGATAAACCGTTTTGTAAATAAACGGTTTAGAGTTATATAGAGTTATAGAGGTCTACTGGTTTAGCGCAGGGAGCGATAAACGCGCCCTGCGCTAAACCAGTAGACGGTCGATTCCGTACTGATCAAAATAGCGAAAATTGTCTAGTGTTTCCAACGATAAACGAGCGAGATGAAGCGAAAGATGGAAATTGACTTCAATCCGAGAAAAAAGCATGTTCTTTCTTCTCAAGTAAGGGAAGAAAAATCCCATTCCGTAGAAATTGCTTATAAGTGGGTACAACATTCGATACTGGTCGACAAGTGTCTCACTATGCTGAAGTTAGTGACAAAGGACTGTACTGATGGGGCTGAAGTGAAGTGAGAGACTTTAGCCGCGTTTCTTTATGCAGCGCTCGAAAAGCGCTTTACAGCGAACACTCTGAAACCCATTTCTAAATTCAGCGCTGCAATGTGTAGTCAACCGTTTCTAAACCTTTGCTGCAAGAGGTCGCTGCAGCGAAGATAAAGCAGCTATTACGTCCGTTAAACGTGTAAAGCAAAATGGACGCTTGTGTGTATAAGACGATATTATGCTGTAAAAATAAAAATGTCGAAGTGACCGTTGATAAAAATATTATGGAAAGATTAAGAAGGATTAAATTTCATAAAATTACTGAAAGTTATTTAAAGAATATGAAAATTCTATATTTTAAATATAATTACATATTTAATCGTCTACGTTAGCCAACCTTTTTGGAAGCAAGGGCGCAATTAAAAATTTTCATGAACGTTGCGGGCGCAAAAATATGTAATGACATCATATATGTTTATTGTTAAAGTTATTTTTAATTCTTAATTTTAATTTTTGTCATTTTTAATTTTGATTCTTTTTTATTTTATTATATCGGTTAATTTAAAATAATAATAAAAATTTGTAATAACAATTTTAGTGAACGACATTTATTACATAATACATGAAAAATTATTATTCGTTAATGAGAAGGTTTAGACTGTATTTCAAAATCAGGATAGTAATTTGACACTGCTACTGTTAAACTGTCATTTAAATATTCATCCGTAAGACGTGATCTAAACGTATTTTTGATAAATTGCATTGAAGAAAATGTGGCTTCACTTAATTAAGTAAGTCGATCCAAAAGATTTTAACTTCAGTGCAATGTTTTAAAGAAAATTTAAAACAAGATTAATTCGGTATAATTTACAAGTAAAAACAATTTTGCATTCTATTCAATATACAGTAATGACGAGGAAAGAAGTTTAGAATAATTTTAAATTACACAACAATGATTTAAACGTTTCAACTTTACTAATGCTAAAACTACAAACAATTAAAGCCTGAATATAAGTTAAACTATTCTACAGTGTAATGAATCGTACATATGTAATCTCACATTGTCATAAACATTACAGTCCCCGAAATTTCGCTACACATCTCAGATAAATAGACCTACATCATTTCGTTTAAAGGCAAAGATAGCCTTACTACGCCTCTTTTCTCATTGGGCATGCATGCAAAATGTATGTGTAAAACAGAAAACATTTAAGGCTTGGCCTCACATCACACACACGGAAAAGTATTAGAACCGCGACTTTCAAATTTTTTCCGGGCTATAACAATTGCCATACATTGGCATAGATTTTATCGGGAGTACATCAAAATTGTCTAACAATGCTATTTCCGAAAGTCATGAAAACAATACAGAAATATATTTTTGAAAATATCATTGAAATTGATTTTTTAACGTAGAAATTAATGAAACAGAATGTCTATCACTCGTTTTCTATAATCCATCAGTTTTCTATTGTGATATCCAGTTATTATTATTTTTTCCTTCTTGTAGTGGTCACATAATTGTTTTTAAATAGATTAATACGTTAAATTAAATCGCTTCTTTACGTTGTCTAAAAATACTTGCTACATGTAAAAATTAAATAAAATTCTGCGCGAAGAAAATAATATGAAAGTGAGTCATTTTGCAACTGTACTTTGTCGTGTTGATTCCAATTACTTCGTTTAATTAAACATGGCCGTCAGTACAACAGCAAAGGCTGCGACAAAGAGTGAGAATACTCTACTCTACTCTATCAATATAAAATCCCAGCCAGAAGGAAACCGTTTGACGAATCGAATTTGTGTCGTGTTGCCTTATTCCTTCAATTCAATCCAAATTTTAGTTGTAGAAAGTTATTTACGTGTTTGTGAATAATGAAGTTAAAATTATGAAACTTTTTCACGTCACCTTGACGAATTCTCTGAAAATTAATTCATATCCTGTCTTGAATACAGCATTCAACACACACAGAGTTGTATTGGTTGACATTTATATATCCTCAGCTATTTCTCTGTTTAATTTCCACTTACAAAGAGAAATGAAATCATAGCACTGAAATTTCGCTATTTAAGTAAATTATTTTGGAAAATTTTAAATAATAAAATTACTGCAGAAGTGTTTCATTTGAAACATTATGAAACGATCCGTAAGAACAGACTGTCTTCTTTTTACCCTGTCCGATTTGAATCAATGCAGAAAGGATGGAATAAAAGCTGCTGACAACCTGAAAATAAAGTCAAACAGAATTAGACATAAAGTACGTCTGCAGATATTGAAAGTTACGACTACAATCACTATGGAACGAATGTATAATTTTGTTATATTTTCTGGCTAAACGATGCCTTAGAGACTTGTAACGGATATAAATGTGAAATCTCTGTTACATTATTTTTTCTTAAAAAAACGACAATATACACAAGTTTTTGAAAAGTTTGGCATTAATTTGACGACAAACTCAAGCAACAAAACAAAAAAATTATTAAAAAGTATCGTACTTGCGTATAAAAAACTTAAACTTGTCCGTAATAGTTTATAAACTGAATTGTATTTATAATAATAAAGCATATTACAAAGGGGAAACAGAAAGATCATTTAGAGCAGAAATTAAAGTGCAAGAGGCAGCAGTTACGTTAGGGAATAAACAGTCTTCGTGGTTTGAACGTTGTAAAGAAATAAAACTAAATTTTGATTTAAGTTAACGTTTATAACAGTGAATAATTAATAATGAGTTATCTCACCCTAATAGGAAATTTCTTTTTGATGTAAAAAAAGCCTCCTATGGATATTCCAATGGGTGTTTTCCCAAATCTCTTCATATAATTTAGCATCTGAAAGAACAAGTAAAATATTATTTAACATTTTCATATACATATCAACGAAGACAATATCCTTGACTATGGAAATTTTGTATAACAAGAAATGTAATCTAACCTTCAATTTGTATTGGAGACGAAATTCTTCACAAGAAAATCGATTCATTTCATTAAAGTTTTGATACAGCTGGAAATATAAAAAGCATCTATCAGAAAAACATATAATATATAAGCATATACTGTATAAGAAAGTATCTTACAATTGATGTAAATTTGGATAATCCGAAAGAAATAACAACCAGAACGGTCATTGTAATTAGGGAAATAAAAGAAAAGATGACGACATAGAAAAAAGGAAAGTTTAAAAACATGGCCCCAGCAATAAGAAAACACGAGAAGTACATAAAGAAACAGTAAACAACAGCGAAAACCATATCGTATGACTGGTTATAACGTTGGATGCAATACCACAATTCTGTATGTTTCTGTATAATTGCTTCGACGCTTGCAGACAAATTTCTGGTTTCAGAGTGAATTTGAGTAAACTCTTCTGATGTTTTACTTAATCTAGAAGATAACACAAAATAAGTGGAAATGATAAGAGAAAAAATAGAATAAAATTGACCCGTTAGTAGCACAGTCAACAGCTGGAAATCAACGTAACAAAATATAACTTCCAAATCAGACGACTCTTCAAGAACATTGTACAAGAAAAAATCGAAGAAAAATAAAAATAATAACTGCGTTATGAAATAAGCTATAAGGAAAAAATTGCAAATAAATTCCACAGAATTTATTACTTTATCTTCGCCTTTATAAGTTGAAATGTTATTAGGAATAACATAGTGCGTACGTTTTAACACGCTGTATTGCGATATCATAACAACGATGGTTACAAGAAATACAGAGTATACGAAATATTCCTTGTCTGGAAACATCTGAATCCACGTTCCACAGATGACGTCGTCTCTAATTAACATCAAAGTAAAGAGAATAATATTAAAATAGAAAATTAATTCAATCAAATACGAATGCAATTCGATTAATTTGCTACGTTCGTTTTGATGTTTTTGCATATTCCTCTCGGTGCTGTACCCAAATATTTTATTATAATTTATAACAGGATATAGAATTCTTAGAGCAATGGAGCAACCTTCGTCTCGCACTATGGATGACATTTTTATCAGGAGAAATTTCTAATTCTATTATTGCAAAGATTTCTCTTGTATGTCGTTTTAAATTCAAAAATTTTGTTTATAGATTATCAAATTAACCTTTAATTTCTGTAACAGTTAGATCTGTTATTATTTTCGATACGACAGAACACTTTAGGTTATTCAATTTAACGCTCATCAGTTAAAATATACCATAATGATTCACACTTTCTTCGGAACATTACTCTCGTCATAACATCTCTTTAAATCCCAGCTGTATGAATCTATATATTTTAGTTTAAAATGAGTCTAGCTTTACTACGAATGAATACTATTTCCCGTACCATTTTTCTCATTTAGCAAGCATGTGATAATTTGATGTAAAACATGATGCAAACGAAGTTTAGCCTCACTTCACACTCATCCTATCTGTTACGCGGAAAAGTATTAAAACCAAGATTTGCGATTTTTATTCTGTCCACAGAAAATGATCAATTAAAAGTTCATTTCGCGATAAAGATTTAACGAGGGTAGACTCAGTCCGAATAGATAATTAGACACTTGGCCACAAACGACGTCTCCTCTTGAGAACTGCTTGTTTGACAAAGATTCGTTATCTCGTAGTATTTAGCCAATTACTATCATGGAGATTTCTGTGAGACTCATTACATCATAAGAATTGTTAACATTCCATCTTTAAAAGCTTTCAATCAGAAATAAAGCTTTTATCTCAATTTAAATCTAATTAATGCAAATTAATTAATATCATAAATAATTAATCATATTTGAATAATGGATTGTTTTTAGTTTCGAACGTTTCATATGCAATTTTCTTACATGAAATATTCTAATTACGATTACTAATTGCAACAAGAATTACATACATTTACATACATTTCAATGGCAAATTTCTATATAATTTGAATAATAGCATTTAATTTCAAGTCAATTTTGTTACATTCTTTATAAAATTTATGCTAATGTATTGTAATTTCAGTTTGATATTTTATGAAAATTTGTAATTATAATTAAAAAATACTTCATTTACGAACATGGTTTGATGCTAAAAGCATTATTAATTATTCATGATATTAATTAATTTGCATTAAACAGATGTGAATAGATTAAAAGGTTTTCTTTGTAACGATTTTACTGTCTGAATATATATTAGATAAAATGCCAATTATTCATATGATGTAATGAATCCCTATGAATTTCTAGGACAAAAATTCTTCGCTGCTATGCTAAAAGTTTCATACGCATAATGATTTAGATTATGCAATTTAACGAAAAATTTACTGAAATACAACTCCCAAACACAAATCTACTTGATCGAATCGAAATGATTATACGAGAAGATTTTCAGTTATGGAACATTGAAAGTTGCCATGTCATACACTATGTCATATATATAAAATTTTGTTTACAATTAGAGGATCTAAAATACTCGGGGGGTCGATATAATACTAGTTATAACACATTTTTTATGTTATTTATAATAGCCAGAATAGGAAAAAAAAAACAGGACTCTATAAGCAGCATAAATGTCTTTAAACGAGTAACAGAAAATACAACAAACTTGATTTTTCAATGCCGCTTTGCACATTTGCAGTTTTTGACATTATACTACACGTTCTTGAATTCCTGATGGTACGGCATCTTTCTAAAAGAAAGACGATTACACGGAATTGACCGAGTATTCACGTGTGCAAGTATTCTGCAATTAGGAATTTTTTATAACACGTGTCACTCGAATGCCGATACAATACATTTCTGGATAATAAATATTATGATTTTGCTGTATTGTTCAAATTCAACTATAGTCGACCCCCCTACAACACTGTTGATAATTCCATTTTATAAGAATTCCATGTTGTATGAGTCACTTAGATTTTACAAATACGTGAGCCGTTCACAGCCTGGCACACGTATCTGTAAAATCTAAGTGACTCGTACAACATGGAATTCATATAAAATGGAATAATCAACAATGTTATAGGGGAGTCGACTGTAAATCTTCTACTTCCACATTTGAGAACATGCGGATAAATATCCATAAAAGCGAATTGATACCAAAATTAATTACTACGGTGTTTTTGCATTCTTGTTTTTCGTTTATTTTATCTTCTAAATACCTAAAAACTATTTCGATTTTATGATTTTAAATGAAATTAATAATGACCACAGAAGACTGGCGCCTTACAGCTGCTGCACGGGGCCTACGATAATTTGAATTACGAGTTCCAAGTACAGAGTTGACTTCAGACATTTTTCTTCAAGAAAATTTTTGGGGAATTATTTTCTTATAAAAATTTTATTTGGGGGTCCTATTGCTGTTTGTCCTAGGTAATTGCTCCTTTGATTCATAGGATAACACGCCACTGCCACAGTAACTAAAGTTTCTTAGAACGTTTATTGTATTCATTTATTTCTTAATTAAATTAATCTTTTGTACGTTACGAGAAGCTTTTATTCTGTTTTTACAACACTTCAAATTGAACAGAACAGGAAGAAGATAGTCTGTTCTTCCAATAGCTGTTATAATAGTACAACAAATGAAACTGTTTTAATGTCGAAACACTCGCCTACCTTCTCGAGAATGCTTGAAGTAATATATTCATTCACTGCTTTATCTTCATACTAGTGATAGAACACTGACATCAGTATTGCTTTTCGAAAATATTATNATAGCTGTTATAATAGTACAACAAATGAAACTGTTTTAATGTCGAAACACTCGCCTACCTTCTCGAGAATGCTTGAAGTAATATATTCATTCACTGCTTTATCTTCATACTAGTGATAGAACACTGACATCAGTATTGCTTTTCGAAAATATTATTTTATTCTTTACTATCTTTTGAAAAGAACAGTTTTAAATTCTCAAAAATGTTATTTAATAAAAAAAATACTATATTATAATTTTCATGTAGAAAAATATCGAATATGGACGTGAAGTAATTCAATTACGATGCATCGATTTATTGAACGCACTTAGCTTAATGTCATGCATTATGCACTATACTTAATTATAGCAGTAATAAATCTGTTGCAATTAATCGATAGCCATTAAAGATTTTCATATATCCTATGTAGAATATTAAGCTTATTCGTAAAATAAACTATATTACCATGGAAACAATTATTCAATCAATCAGGAGAGCAATTATTTTTAGCTTTAATATTACGTCTACCTCGAAAGATATCTCTCAGAACAATTTCAGGAAAGTTGAAACTCAATACAGGTGCATAGACACAAAAAAGAAAATTCTTTATCTAAATGCAAGTAGAAGTGTGAACAAAGTATTTATTAAACATAAACACTAAAATTGTCTTTATAATAATCATAGAGACAATTTTATTTACGTAATTAAAATGTCAAGAGTAATTGACGAAAATTGCTCCATTGCTCTAGGAATTGTGTATCCCGTTATAAACTGTAATAAAATATTTGGATACGGCACCAAGAAGAATATGCAAAAGCTTCAAAGCGAAAATAGCAAATTAATGGAATTCTATTCGTATTTGGTCGAATTGTTTTTCTATTTTAACATTATTCTCTTCATCTCGATGTTAGTTAGAAACGGCGTCATCTGCGGTTCTTGGTTTCAGATGTTTCCTGGCATCGAAAATTTCGTACATTCTATAGTTCTCTTTTACATCATTGTTCTGACATTACAATTCAGTTTTTTAAAGCGCACTGAATATATTTTACCAAATAACACTTCGACGTACAAAGACGAAGAAAGTATAATAGATTCTATAGAAGCTGTTTGCAATACGTTCTGCAGAATATTTTCTACATTGGAATTAATAATTCTGCTGTCTCTCGGATCTTCATTTCACAAGGTTTCAAAGACATTCTCTGACATCGAAGTAATCTTTTGTTACACTGATTTTCAGTTGTTATTTTTGTTATTGGTTGGTCAATTCTTCTCTGTCTGCTGTTTGTTTGTTTTTATGGCATTTATATTATATACTAGATTAAGCAAAATATCGCATGATCTTAAAGAAATAAATCCCGAAATGGGAAACGTCTCACGTGGTATCGAAGAAATTATACGAAAACATTCAGAGTTATGGTACTACATTCAATGCTTGAACGAATCGTACGAGATGTTATTTGCCGTCGTTTATTGTTTCTACGTATATTTCATCAGCTTTCTAATTGCTGCAGCCATGTTTTTAGACGCTCCCCTTTTCTATGTCGTCGCCGTTTTATCCACTTCATTTCTGATGATAATGGTTGCTACATTACTCGCTTTTGGTTTATCTAAATTTACTTTATGTGTATGTTATTAATATATATAGACAATATATATGTTTATATAATATCTGTTTCTAAATTAACGTTTTTTATATTTTTACAGTTGTATGGAAATTTTAACGAAATGAATCACTTGGCGTGTGGAGTATTTTGTTTCAAGTATAAAATAAAGGTTTGATTAAACTATATGCATACGAATATTTTAATTATTTAGAATTTGTTTTTGTTTTTAAGTTTTGTTAAGCTCGAATTTTTCGTGCAGATGTTGAATTTTATGAAAAGATTTGGCAAAACTCCCATAGGGATATCCATAGGAGGATTTTTTTACATCAAAAAGAATTTTCCTATAAGGGTGAGAATATCTACGCTTAGTTTGCTTATTTCAATAAAAATTTTAAAATAATATGCATTATTCTTTACTTAAATAAATAATTTTGAATATATATTCTATTTATCAATATTACCGTTATGAACCAGTAATTTTCAATTGACAGTAATTAATGTGGATTTGGTTTGTATATAATTTATTGGGGTTTCCGCCCCAAAACTTCTGATATCTACTCGAGATTAAGGAGGGAGACGGATGGACAGGCAGACAGCGGGAGCCACAACAGTTGTAATATAGCGCAACGGTGGGCAACCCCCGGCCCGCGAAGAGTTTCTATCCGGCCCGCGAGATGCTTAAAAGAAATTATAAATAAATATTTTTCGATGTAATTCGTCTAGTTTAAATTGAATATTATTTTCTGAAGTGTTGCGGCAGCAATGACAGGAAAAAATAAGGGAGTCATTTCCTTATTCAAACAAAAAATGAGAGAACAGAATTTTTCAAAATTATTTATTTTTCATCGCATCATCCATCAAGAAAATCTATGTGCAAAAGCTATGCAATTAGAAAATGTAATGTCTGTCGTATCCAACTACATAGTGCTGTTTTTATTGTCTTTAAAGTCACTTAGATTTTATAAATAGGTGAGCCGTTCACAGCCCGGCACACGCATTTGTAAAATCTAAGTGACTCGTACATACGTGAGCCGTTCACAGCCTGGCACACGTATCTGTAAAATCTAAGTGACTCGTACAACATGGAATTCATATAAAACGGAATAATCAACAGTGTTATAGGGGGGTCGACTGTAGTAATTAATTTCTTTTTATTTATTTATTTATTTAATATTTGTAGACTAAAAATTTACAGGTCACAAGGTGTCAATTAACGTAAAATTTATTCTGGCCCATGTTATAAAAAAGGTTGCTCACCCTTGATATAGCGTACAGATGTGCAATTTGAATTGCAGCTCAAACATAATAACTTCTAGCTATTAAAAAATAAATATCAAAATTTTGAAATTTACTTGTTAAATATTTACTTTTTTCGTTTACTTTATTTATTTTAATTTTACAGTTTGTCAGCAGCTTTTATTCTATCCTCTCCGCACTGATTCAAATAGGACAGAGTAAGAAGAAGGTAGCTTGTTCCTTCCACAATGTTTTTAGAAATATAACAGACGACAGTTATTTGACATAATATCTTTAAACACTTGCAAAATTTTTATAATATATTGTTTCATATTGCTCGGAAATTTATACTTAGAACAGTAAAAGAAAACTCTTAATTAAAGTAGACTATGTGTTCTTATAAAATGTAAAACTACTTATGTAATCTTATAAATAAAATATACCCCAAAGTGTAGCGAATCACTACTCCTGTGGTTTTTAATGATTTCATATAAACATTCTCTTGAAAAAATTTTAAAAATATAGGATTAAATATATTTAAAATATTAAAAATTCAAGACTAATTATAACGACTAACTTGATGTCTACGACAGGAACACAGCGCTAATAGATTAAACATTTATTTAAATTGTCACTCCTAATCCAATGCATCGAGTAATCTCATACTCCCCACAATATTTACGACACTTAAATTTCCTTTAAAGTAATTTACATTAAATTTTATTCTTCTTAAACATACAGTATCTCCTTTGTAAGTTGGCGCTTACCTGGATCAAGTTTACTTCTTCACTTAAATCATATCTTACTGTCTACTGCAAGAAGAATATACACTTGTAAACATGTCTAAAAGAAAATCTTAATTAACAGTTCCATTCGTATTACTTAATTTATAAGCTCGTGCATTCGGAGACACTAAAACAATGTAATATTTTGTTAAATAAAATTATATTTTAATAATGTCAATTATTAAAATATGATTATACGCTTAAATGTGGACCAATTCATTATAAAAGCCATCTCAGAAAGAACTTTCCGTTCCGCAGATCGCCCATGTGTCCCGTTTCCGAATACAAATAAAATCAAATTATTTATTCTTATTATAGATTTATTAGTATAATATTTTTGCTCAAGAATGTAGACTTTTTTAAATTGTCAAATAAAATGATTGGTAAAAACAAAGAATTATTTTATTTAGTACTAGCAGGTGGGCCCGGCGTTGCTCGGGCAAAAGTAACGATAGCAAAGATTAAGATTATTACGTTACAGTCAACCTTATCCGTTTTCACAGAATCAAGAATTGGGTCTCCTTGTTTCCAGACTAATTAGAGAATTTTTAGATAGGTCTAAAAATGTTCGATTTCCCGCAAAAACGAAAAAAAACTGCATCTGCGTATTGCACGTCGCTTTCTCTTAACAATTCCATTGTTACGTAACATTTCCATTGTTGACACTTCCATTGTTACTTAAAACTTTTATTGTTACTTAAAACTTCCATTGTTACTTAACACTTCCATTGTTACTTAGCACTTCCATTGTTACTTAACACTTCCATTGTTGATGGAAGTGTTAAGCCTTAATCCTGTCCCTCTCCCCCGTGGGGAGGAATTTTGAAAAATCCCTTCTTAGTGTGCGTTCTCCTAACGTACCCTAATTGTGTACCAAATTTCAACTTTTAACTCCTAACCGTTTGGGCTCGTATCCATAATGTACTGTATATAGAAGTTTTAATCCTGTCTCTCTCCCCCCCGAGAGGGAATTTTGGAAAATCCCTTCTTAGTGTGCGTTTTCGTGACGTACCCTAACTGTGTACCAAATTTCAACTTTCAACTCCTAACCGTTTGGGCTCTGCACTTATTATTATTATCATTATTATTATTATCAACCCGTCTCGATTATATATATAGATACTACTGTGCATCTGAGTGAAAGAAAGTTTTGTTTTTTGCTTTTTATTCGCAGTTTGGAGCATAAAGTCAGTTTTTTTACTTGCTCATTACAGATTCTGTCAGGCCCGCAATTGGGCGACCGACAGGAGGAGGAGAAAGTCCTACATAACATATGCGGATAGACCACTTCCGGAAAAATTTCTGGTGTTTTTCTAACCGTCCAAATTACATCTTGGATTATCCAAGCAATATGATGCTATCATAATTAATGACTCAGTAATGCACTTTATCATATTTTCGAAGCTATTTCGCTAATTTATTCATATAATTAATCGATTTATTAATGGAAGTTTTCTCCGTTTATTTAGGAGGAAACGTAAGACGAATTTCATTTATTTCGGTCGTAAAATGTGTGACTTAACGATCTTTTGTCACGTAAGATGCTGTAATTGCAAGTGCACTTTATCTATCGTGAAAGAGACTCCATGCTTTATTATCTATAATTATATAAGCAGAAAAAATTATTGTTCTATAATAAAATATTTTTGACAATTTAAAAATCTGAACAGTAGAAATAAAATTTTGTATAATATAGAAGAATTTAATTTTTTTAATAAAATTTTCTGATTTTTTGATATTGATATTTAATGTAATTGGTATATCTTGCATTCTGAAATCCATAAAAAATAATTTATTAAAATTAACATATTTCAAAAAATTGACATTATAGATACTTATGTTAATATACAGTGAAACCTGCGTAAGAAGACCACCTGTGTACGTGAACGCGTTGAGATGGTTACTTCAGTGGTCATATTAGCAGGTTTCACTGTTATGACTACCAAATTGTGAAACTTCGAAATGAGAAGACCTCATTTAACTCGATACTAGTTGAATAAATCTAAATAAAGATATTTTTAACAAGAGTTACTTTAATACAGCTTACTAGAGGCCGAATATATAAAACCAATAAATACTAGTAATGGTCGGGAAAGTCTGAAAAGTTGCTGAAAGTTTGAAAATTTGGGGTTTTCTTTCTTTGTATAATACCTAAATAAGAGCCAATTTCTCGTAAACTTTTTTCTGGAGGCACCCCTCTTTGAAATGAAAAAGTTACTGAATGAGCCCGTTACCAAACTGAACACTGGTAGGTAGTTGTAGGTTCATATATACAATTAAAACAAAGCTTCTAAATGTCAGATGTAATTGTTCGTGTAGCTCAGAGGTCATCAAACTACGGCCTGTGGGCCGGATCTGGATCATCTGTTAAATGCTAATTTAACACTATTCTCTTACCAATAGTGTTAACACTATAGTGTTACCAATAGAGAAAAAATCTCTAGTGTTTACACGAGTAGAGCCTAAACGTGTTCTTATGTAAAGATGTTCATTGCGTCGAAGAATATGTAGCAGTACAAACTCAATCGAATCTTGTATGCTGAATTTTATTTCCATGAGGAAAAATTTTAATGAAAAACCCGACCAATGTACAACTTGTGGCACAGTCAGCGGCAAAAACTTTCAAGTAATTCTTCATTTCTACTAGAAACATTGATACTGTATTGTTCTTTGAAACAGCTTCAGAAGAAAAGGTTTTCGGACAAGGTCTTTGCATGTAGCTGCTATCTTCTGTAAAAGTAATGTTACTTTACGTACTACAGGCAGTTTCGTACCAAGCGACCGTAGAACGTATTCATTATACACACACTATTTTTCTCGCTATCATCACATGAAGTTTTGTTTTGTTAAAACTGGAGTGGCCAGGGTTGTTAAGAGAAAAATTTAAAACATATGAAATTATTAGTTTCATGAGTGCTATGCTGCTACGTGACTATTATGTGACACCAGTCTCAGTTATGATATAGCATGTCTATGGTAACCATCATTTGTTGTATGAGTTCACACTTAAATTCCCGAGGATATTTCTTGATACCCATTTCATCTCTCGTGTAAGTTGAACTTGGATTAATTCGCCCACATGGGCAATTAATCATTTATTTTACAACGTCAAAGAAAACGAGATCTTCTTTGGCATGTGGAATCACCGTCGAAATTATGCTGTCAATTTCAGTTTCGTGCATTTTTCTTTAATCCAAATCAATGTATAATGAGTATGAAAGCTGTGTTTTTTGCCATTGAATACTTCCAACAGCGTGTTTCACTATAAATCGAATATTTTGATATTACATCAATTAATTTCATGAGCTTGTGATTAAACATTCCTACTGTCAAATCATGGCCATCGATAGGCGATTTGTCCAGTTAAAAGTCCCTTATTAAGAAGGTAAGTTTCACTTTACTTTTCACAGTGTAACACATTACGCTCGAGATGCAATGACTAAGGAATTATGGCCGACTCGACGTTTTATAACCTTCACACGTAATTCGTTTCGGTTTGACATTAAATAGATGACAACATAATTGTTGCAAACAGGAAGAGTTTGATGTACTGTACAAGGACAAGACACTACAGTACTAATTTAAGGTGGACGGAATATATTTTAAATTAAATAAATTGCAACCCGGCATTGTGACGATGTCAAAATGAATAATTTCTCGTTCAAAATTATATTTCTGCATTCAGATTTTGAAAATGTCAGAAATGTTTTATTATAAATCTGCAATTTTCGTTATATAATTATAGGTAATAAAGTATAGTCTCTTCCAAGGATACTGTAAGTGCATTTGCACTTACAGTATCCTTACGTGAAGTCACACAATATTTACTACTAAAATACCTCTGTAACGCATAATAATTACGTTTCCTTTAATTGAAGGGAACAGAAAATTTTCATTATTTAATCGATTAATTAATTAAAATAATAAATTAGCGAAATAATTTTGAAAATAAGCTAAAGTGAACAATTGAATCACAACATATCACTATGGCAACCATTGTTCGGCAACAAACACACGATATTATTGTGATCTATGTCCGATTGAATGTTGGAAGCAAACATCCCGTTTCTCATATTACATTTAACGGCCAAACAGTACATTTGTATTAAAAATTATATATTGTGATGATTCAAACTAGTCTTTTCTATTGCTTGTTGTATGATATCTGAAAATTAAGAATATTGCAATAATATTTAACTGAACATAGAAATTCCTTGAAGGTCCTTTAGCAAGTTAAACTATATCATAGAAAATGTCTTCGAATTCGGAAGATTGTCCCGTTTCACTCAAAATTCTGTATCCAGTTATTGCGTGCAGTAAATTATTTGGTTATGGTACTAAGAAGAATATGGGAAAATTTCAGCAGAAGCCATATAAACTGTTCGAAGTGTATTCCCTCTTCATTGAATTGTTTCTTTATGCAAATATCGTCATCATCGTCTTAAACTTTGCAACTGGTGATATTATATGTGGAAAATGGACTGAGCTGTTTTCTGGCAATGAACATTTCTTATATCCTGTATGCCTGGTATCCATTATTGTCCATACGTTGCAGTTCAGTTTCTTGAAGCGTAAAAAATATGTATTCCCTAACAACCAAACCACATACCATAACGAAGAAATGACAGTAAATTTGCTGCAATTTGTATGGTACATTTCATTAAAATTATATTTTATGTTGCAAATAGTGCTATTATTTTTTCTCGATTTCTTCCTATATCAAGCAATGGAAGGATCATCTGATATAGAAATTGTTTTTTGTTATATTGACATACACCTATTATATACATATATTATAGGGCAGTTCTATTCTCATTTCTCACTTTTTGTATCTACGGCATTACTGCTGTTCTTTAGATTTAATATTATTTCACAGCAGTTTATAGAAATTCGGTATAAATTTCAAAATTTAGGATACGTTATTGAAGACATTATACAGAAACATTCAGAATTATTGCACGACATTGATTGTATCAATGAATTATATAACATGACATTCGCTATTATATACTGTTTTTTTCTATATCTTATTTCTCTCCTCATTGTTAGTGCATTATTTTTGAATTTGCCTTCTTTTTACGTCTATTGTTTATTACATTTATCAATGGTAATGGTAATAGTCGTTACCATGATTTCTTTTGGGTTATCTAAATTTTCTTCTTCGGTAAGATATTCTTTAACGTTTTTTTTCCTTATTTATTTAGTGGATTTTTAATGATTTTTACTTTCAGATTTACGGAGATTTTATTGAAATGAATCGATATTCCTCTGCAAGATTTATTCTTGAGTACAAGTTAAAGGTACATAATGCGTTTAATATGTTTTTAGTATATTTTATAAAGAATAGCCCAACACTAACCTAGTGAATAAAACCAATAAAAATGGTTGGACCTCGTCAACGGTTTGACCACATTGAGTTCCGTGTTTTCTCCTTGTGTTCAACATCTAAATATAATACAATTTATAATAAAAGTTCTCTTGTTTGGCAGTTGGTACTTCCTCCATCAATCTCACAATCTTTTATAGAAAATTTCAGTTTAAATTTCAAATCTTTGTTTATATCTTTTTAGATGCTGAATTTCATGAAGAGATTTGCAAAAACGCCGATTGGAGTATCCGTGGGAGGATTCTTTTATGTAAAGAAGAACTTTCCAGTTAGAGTGAGTTACAACATTTCTACTTTAATTATTTAATTTTTAAAGATAAGAAAATTCATATTCTAGAAATACAAATTTGTTTCTTTTGAACAGCTAATGATACAATACTTAAGTATAAAAGTATAAATAGATATTCTCAATAAGTAATTGCTCGTTAACATTATTTTCTTGACAGTGTGAATCGGTATTCATTTTCTATGGACTAAATGATAAGAATTGAAATCTTACAGAAATTTAAACATACAATATCTCATTGTAGAATTGTATTTTTCAAAAACTTTCTGTGAGAATTTTACTTTCATCATAAAGTCATTGTATCTGTAATATGTGAACAAATATCCTGTAAAATCTTTCGAACTTCCATCTTTCTATTTTTACAGTTGATAGGGCAATTATGACCGTAATTTTTTTTAACTTTCTGACACATATTTTCATTTCTTATTTTTATTTACAGATTCTCTGTCGATTTTATTCAATACTTTCTGCGTTCATTGAATTGGGACAGAGTAATAAGAAGGCAACGTGTCATTCGGACGGGTTCCTGCTGTCAATTTTCAACAAAACAGAATAAAGAAGTAGTTTTTAAATAAAATACTTACAATGATTTCTCCGATGGAAATGTAAGAAGATTTCTTTCTACATTTCCATCCTGAATGTGGATCGTGGTTATTTCGGAGTACAGTACTCGGTTTTTATAGCAGATTTTTCCTTATTATACTGTATTTTCAATTTGAAATTAAACATTATTTTACTTATCTAGTGTTATGCTGTAACAAACTTTTTAACAAACTTTCCCTGTCTATGTGTTTGTAACATCTGCCAGTCCAATTTTAATGCGAATTTATGGTAATATGTATGAAACAGTCAGTGTGACACATTGAAACGATTGTTTAAATTGTCATAAGTGTCTAATATTTTTATTTAAATTGGTAGATTCTTCAATTTTCAAATAAAGAAATGCTTGCAAAATATCACTGTTCTAAGATAGGGTGTAAACAGAATCATATTAATTATTAATCTATTATTATTATCTGATTTTCTTCTGTAATTTGTATTTATTTTCATTTGTATAAGAACTACAAATTCTGAAGAATAGAACGAAAACCGTTTGAGTTATTATAAACTTAATAACCTGTGAGTTGTTTGGTATTGTGTTTTGAGTAAAAATAAAATTGTTTAAACTAGTTTAAAAGTAGAGAAATTAAAATCTTCACAAATATAAGACAAACAGAAAGATTATTATTTAATTGATTACATTATCAAAAATTAACGTCTTGATTAGCATAAATAATTAAAGTTTATGTTATTTATACTATTTATACCATCCACATATTAAGCTTAATAAATACTTGTACTTAAAGAAAATTTAAAACAAGATTAATTCGGTAAAATTCACAAGTAAAAACAACTTTACATTCTATTAAATATACAGTAATGATGAGGAAAAAAGAAGTTTAGAATAATTTACAATTACACAACAATAATCTAAACATTTCAACTTTTTTAATGTTAAATATACGAACAATTAAAGCCTGAATATTCCGGAGACGAGGTGATCGTTTCTGTCTATTCGGCGTGATTAAGTGATAAGAAAGACTAACTGCAGCTAGAAAATTATTCATAAGAATTTAATTAGTAATAAATATTGATGATAACTAATATTTTTCGAAAGTCATAAACAGTGGCGGCCTTAGGGGGTGGCGAACAGGGCAATCGCCCGGGGCCTCGCTCTTGGAGGGGCCTCGCGCAACAACCAAGTAGAAAAAAGTTGATATTTAAAACTTTTTATTTTATCCTTGGCTATTAGTTATAACAATAAAATAAATTTAATTTATAGTACAGTATATATTAATATTAATAAGTGCCTACTATTTCAATTTACATACTTTGCACAAAGGGAAAGGGCCTCGCAAAGATTTGCCGCCCAGAGCCTCGCAATGGATAAGGCCGCCGCTGGTCATAAACAAATAATAAATATTGTCTGTAATCCGTCGAATTTTTCTGTATAGAATAATACACTCTGTAAATGCATGGATACGTGAAACGATAATTATAAATTTGTACTGTACATAATTATCTGAGAGTCAGTGTTATCATTTGTAAAAATTACTGTGGAAGTTTTTCATAATACTTCCAAGATGATAGATGCATAAGGAAATAACACAGATCGGCATCACCGATAAATTTAATTATTAAACAAAAATTCTGATGAGAGAGAGATAACACTATCGTTTGTTTTTCTTTCGTATTGTTGAAAATGTTAGTGTATGTCTTCTTGTAAATTCGTACTACTTCAGCACTATTTGTTAATTACAGAGAAAGGAATGTTACAACGTGCAGGGCGTTCAGGGTGTGTTTGAAAACGAAAACATCAATGATTTTCACTGATTTTTTTGGCTTCTTATACGACATATATATCTATTTCCTTTACGAAATATGAGCTTTCCTGCCATAAATTATCATAAGAATCAATTTCTGAATAACAAACTATTACTACAACTAAATGATTAATAGAGTACTTATACAATTTAAGAATATTTCTAATCAAACAAAGAAAGTCAAGTTTTGATATTCTGTTGATAAATTATCATTTCTTGAATTAAGTATATATATTATATATAAATTTTTTAAAGCACAGTATAGTTTAAATGATCAGTCACAAAATTATCCATCTTCTGTGTACTCTTAATACATTTCAACAGAGGAATTACAACCATTTCAAGAATTTACACTGCTGTTAATAGATTTTCAAACACGAGTATTATGACGCTATTATAATTTCAGTATCTTAAATTAAATCTCTTCCATTTGACATGTTATATTTTGAAAAAATATCACACATTTCGTTGGTGTATAAAAGAAACATTGAAACACTTTTCACCATTTTATAAATTGATACAAACAATATAGTAAATTACTCCACAAGTCTTTCGTTCGTTATACCTTGGAATGACTCGTATGAGAAACAAATTATCTTTTTCCTGCTCTGTCCAATTTGAACCAATGCAGAAAGCACAAAATAGAAGCTGCTGACAAGCTGAAAACAAAGTCAAATAGAGAATTTGATATTAATATAGGCTACTATATCAAACAATAATACAATATAAATAGTATTATATTTGTATGGAATAGTACAAATAGTAAAAAAATATGATTCTTTATAAATTCATGTTATCATTAGAGTATATAAAAACTTCATTAACGAGTTGCTTAAATTTCCGGGCAAATATTTAGTGGTGTCATCTGTTATCCTATTTTATTTTTAACTATTATAAAATGAAAAAAACAGCTTAATTTTCACGATATGAATGTGTTTTTTAAAAAATTGTAAATGCTAATAACGAGTAAAATGGTCATTAATTACGACCGACTTTACTCGAGATACGCACGACCTACTTTATCTGCCAATTCCTCGATCTTTAATCACCAAAATTTCATAGCCTCTCTTTTCCTAATGCACAAACCTCCCTGCAAAATTGTAGAAATTATTGACAAAAAGTGCAGAAATTGTTAAGCTTCGAAGAGGGTTAACAAAATTGTGCCACAAACACCAACACCAACACATTTACATTCATATATACTGTACATGGGGAAAAGAGCTCAAATTTCTTCGCATTTCTCAACGTTTTAAATTGTCCTATGTTCTAAAATGTAAAAATCTTCAAGGGGCATTTTTTGCTCGATTGCCATACTTTTCTTCTGTTATATATAACAGCCGAAAAAGTAAATTTCGCCTTCTGTTAATCTATATTATAAGATATAAAGATCATCATACGATCTCACCTTGATAGGAGATTTCTTTTTGATGTAAAAGAATCCTCCAATGGATATTCCTATGGGTGTTTTGCCAAACCTTTTCTTAAAATTAAGCATCTATATGAAAAATTAAAAGTTAATTAATATGTTAATTATATTACTCTAAACAATATTTACTATGAAATTTTTGAAAAAATACAAAGTATATTTTAACCTTTAATTTGTATTCGAGAGAAAATTCTTCAGATGAAAATCGATTCATTTTGTTAAAGTTTTCATACAGCTATAAATAACAAAATCATTAACTAAAAATCGTATATTATAAAAACAAATATAAGAGGTTGATAGCTTACTGTTGATGTAAACTTGGAAAATCCAAAAGAAAATCCAACGAGAACAATTATGTTTATTAGAGAAATTGTTAAAAAAGTCAAGACGTAGATAAGAAGGAAATCTAAAAACATAGCCCCAGAAATTAGGAAAGACGTGAAATACATAAAAAAGCCATAAACAACAGCGAAAAACATGTCGAGTGACTGGTTATAACGTTGAATGCAATACCATAATTCCCAATGTTTCTGTATAATTGATTCGATGAGAAAAGGCAAACGTTTTGTTTTGGAATGAATTTCAATAGATTCTTCTGAAGTTTTCCTTAATCTATAATATAACATGAACAAAGTAGAAATGATAAGAGAAAAGATGCAGTAGAATTGCCCAATTAATAACAAAAGCAAGAGTTGGAAATCAACGTAACAAAAGATTACTTCGTAATCAGATGTTTCTTCTAGAACTGTGTACAAGAAAAACTCCAGTAAAACTGCAATTAATAATTGTATTATAAAATAAGTTATCAGGAAACAATTACATATAAATTCGACAGAATTTCTTATGTTCTCTTCGCCATTATAAGTAGAAATGTTATTGGGTATGACATACTCGGTACGTTTTAACACACTAAATTGCAATGTGAAAACAATGATGTAAGCAAGAACTACAGAATATACGAAATATTTATTGTCTGTAAACATCTTAATCCATCTTCNAATTTTCTTTGTCTGGAAACATCTGAATCCACGTTCCACACATGACGTCATGTCTAATTAGCATCAGAACGAAGAGAATAACGTTACAGTAGAGAAATAATTCGATCAGATACGAATAGAATTCCATTACTTTGCTGTATTTTATCTGAAGGTTTTCCAGATTCCTCTTTGTCAGATCCAAATATTTTATTACAGTTTATAACGGGCTGAAGAATTCCCAGAGGAAATGGAGCAATCTTCGTCTTGTACTGACGACAACATTTTGATTTTATTGTTGTAAACTTTATTCAACACTAGTCTTTTATAGACGATTTCTTTTCGTAAACTACTTTGAAACGGAAACGTTCTCTTAATAAATATTTGAATTACATCTACTCTCTGTTAGGAAGTACTTTTGTATATTTTATCATGGTTGAAAAACATTTAAACGATACTATATTGATTCATGGAACTGTCTTTTCACTATAATGGGAACATTACAATTTCTGGAATGTCTATAAATATCCAAGCCATACGGGCATAAGAATTGCATTTACAAACGAGCCGACCTTTTCTGCTACTAATTGCTAATGATCCAATTATTCCATTGGCATGCGTGCATATAATCTGCAATAAAAACGTGACGTAGTCGAAGACTATTCTCAACATTCACTCGCACGTCTATTGGTAAGAAGAGTGGTAAAAACCACGAATTGTGAGTCTTTTTTATTAAACTTTTTAACTTCAACATTCAGCGAGACTAGACTTAGTATGAATAGCCTCTTAGATGCTTCGACACTAATCATATCTCTTTCTGCGAACTGTTTTTATTTTTACTGATTTATTACTGATTATTTTTCACTGATTATATTTGCTTTTATTATTTTTATGCATTGTCATGGAAATTTATACGAGATACATTACATGATAAGATTTATTAGCATTACATTTTAAAAGTATGAGATTAAACAAAGAAATTCTTGAGAACCGAAGAATTTATCTCACCTTATGTGTATTAATACGAATTAATTAATGACATAAATTATTAATAATATTTAAAAATTACATTGCTTTCTGTATCGATCGGTTTATATACAATTTTCTTACATAAATTATTCTAATTTTCTTAAAATTCCTTAGGTTAATTTACTTAAGAGTTACTATACACTAGCATATATTTTATCGAAAGTTCCTAGAAAGTGGCTAAAAATTGAATGTTTTTCTATGAATAATGAAAGACAATACAAAAATAATGTTTCAAGAACTTGTCATTTAAGCATAGATCTTCTTTGAGAGGAAAAAATTTGTATTTCAATAATAACCTCCAGTTTGCATAGGAAGATCTTGCATAGTAAGTTGGGGTTTCTTGTCTCTTCGGTTGCCATATCCGTTTCGCCTTACATCTACTTAACTCCTCTCTCGAGATTGAGAAAAGACAATAGGAATTTATAACTCATTATCATCATAAAAAATATGTAAATGTTTTGTACAAATTACCGCGTGTAATAATATTATTAATGAGATGAGACCCTGTATTTCTAAATTGTAGAGTTAAAAATTGATGATATAATAGACATGATTCTGAAAGAATGTATGGCGATCTGATAGATAAAGATTAAAAATACTTTTTTGGTACATTTGTATAGGCCCATGAGGAAATACCGTTTTACTGTAATGGTGATTTCAAAGCCACCAATACACCATTTTGAGTAAAATAGTATTTGATGACAGAAATCTTTTAATTTTATAAATTTATACTCTACGGCTTTCAGTAATGAACGTTCATTTTTTAATATACAGGTTATTTCTTCGATTAGTTCAAAAGTACAGTAGTAATTTTTAACAATTTTGATGCATTTTAATAAAATTTATGTTTATGCATGTTAATTGCCGTTCGGTATTTTAAGAAAAATGTAATTATAGTTAGATCACACCATCTACAAAAATCTCTCATGGTAAAAGTACACAATTATTCAAATATTAATGAATAACAAGCAGATTTTTAATTAATGAATAATAAGCAGATTTAAAAGCTTTCATTTGTGACCAAATTCTGTCTCAATATATTTATAATAGAATGTGAATAATTCATTTACTGTAATGAATTTCTTATGAATTTGTATGACAATAATTCCACAAATACTTTGCTGCTATAGTAACAGTTATAAGTGCACAAAGCAGCTTGCTAGAATGAATAAATTACCTTTTAACGTGTTTTGTAATCGAACACGTCGGATGAAATTGAAAGTAAAGCCACAAAACTAATTTTTTTTTGTGCCCGAATGTGGATTACGCTTAGAAAATTCGTCAGAAGAGTTTAATACAACGACAACAATAAGAATCGTCTCTAATGATGTGTGACAAAGAGTATTCCATTGCTTTAGAAATACTACAGCCCATTATAAACTGTAATAAAATATTTGGATTCGGTACGAAGAAAAATATGGGAAAACTTCAGAGAGAACATAGCAAATTAACCGAATTCTATTCGTATGTAATCGAATTGTTTCTCTATTGTAATATTATTCTTTTTACTTTAATGTTAATCGCAGATGATGTCGTATGTGGAACGTGGATTCAGATGTTCCCCGAAGGAAAATATTTCGTGTATTTCTTGATACTAATTTCTCTTACGGTCATGACAATACAATTCAGCGTGTTAAAACGCACCAAATATATCTTACCGAGTAACAATTCAACTTACAAAGACGAAAGAAATTTAATTAATTCTACGGAATTAATTTGCGGAATTTTTCTGGAGATATTTTCTGCGTGGCAATTAATTGTTTTATTTTTTCTCGACATTTGTTTTTACGAAGTACTGAAGAAATTTTCCGATATGGAAATTATGTTTTGTTATGTCGATTTCCAGTTGGCGTTTATTCTAGTAATTGGCCAATTTTCTTCTCTGTTTTGTTTGTTTGTGTCTCTAAGTGTTTTAATTTCTTTTAGATTACGCAATTTAGCAAAAGAATTCTCTGAAATCAATTCCGATAATACAAATCTACCCAATCGCGTGGAAGTGATTATACAAAAACATTCTGAGTTATGGAACTGCATTGAAGCTTTCAATGAAGGATATGACATGATTTGCGCTGTTTTGTATTGTTTCTACATCTATCTCGCCTGCTTCTTCATTAGTGCAGCTGTGTTTACTACGTTTTCTGCTTTGTTCGTCGTTTTGTCGTTTTTTTCGATAATTATGATAACTACTGCAACTTTGCTTTCGTTTGGCTTATCTAAATTCACTTCGATTGTAAGATATTTTCATTTAGGCCTACATTTAAATAAAATACGTAACTCGTTTAATTAATACTTTCTCTTATAGCTGTATGGAAATTTTAATGAAATGAATCGATTTTCTTCCGAAGAATTTTGTATGCTGTACAAATTGAAGGTGTTCTTTCCTCCATTCTCATTATTGCATGTAAATTTTTCTTACACTAACGGTTAAACATTCTGTTACAGATGCTGAACTTTATGAAGAGATTTGACAAACTACCCATTGGAATATCTATTGGCGGATTTTTTTACATCAAAAAGAATTTGCCTATAAGGGTAAGATTATTTTCATTCATTGATAATAGTGATTATAATAATAATATAAGTGTATACTTGATGTATCTGGACCTAAATAAATAAAATTCATTGAATTAAATTTTCTTACGTAATTTCTCTTAAGGTTCTTGAAAATGATTTTTACTTGACTTTTATTTGCAGGTAGTCAGCAGCTTTTATTCTATTCTATCTGCTCTTATTGAAATCGGACACAAGAAAAAGACAGGCTGTTTTTCGTACAGCTCTTTTGTAAATACAACGAATAAAACTCTTCTGGAATAAATTTTAATATGCGTGTTAATTGAAATTGGATCGCTTTTTAGTTACCGCTAATTGCGTTTATGCATTATATATGTAACTGGCAGAAGAAGGGTAATCCGGTTTTGGCGTTTTGAGAAGTAATTGTGACGCATTTTCGTTGTATAAAATTTTCTAAGCTTTTTATGCAGCTCTGAGGACACTGAAAACTTTTTTTCTAGGCCCATTGTGAATTTTTAGCTAGGCTAACAATGGGACATCCTTAGTGATGAGGGACGAAGCCTAACTTATCTGGAACAGATTGAGCGGATGAAAAATTACTGGTGTGCTTCGTTTGCCCACATTTGATTTTCAGTTTCCCAAAGGGCATTCAATGTTATAACCAGTCACTTAATATAATATAATTTGCTCTAATTGTTTACAATTTTTACATTTATTTCTCGGCCACGTTTTAAAATTATTTTCTCGCCTATGTCGAGATCTTTTCATTACTTTTGCTAAAAATCATAATTGTTTTTGTTGTATTTACTTTTGGATTATCTAACTTTTCATCAACTGTAAGATATTATCTTCTAATACATTTTTTATGTTCTACATACTTTTTAATGAATACTTTCTATTTTTATAGGGTATCAAAATTTTAATAAAATGAATCGAATTCTATCTGATGAATTTTTCCTCCAGTACAGTCAAACACTATTGGTATTATGTGAAAAATGTATATACGAATTTCGAGTTGACAATGGTATTAAAAACTTTCTATAAGATCTAGTACTAAGATATAATGAATAGAATAAGACGTGATAGAAACAATGTAATAAAAAATAAAATAATAGTCGCACGTAATAAAAAATAGATGTATTTGTGTCAAATAAAAAATTGAAATCATTTTTTCTATTCAGTCAACTGTTATTAATATTGTCTCGAAATACGCTGTTGTTTGTATTGTTTAAGGTTAAATGGCGATTTTTTACAACAAAAATATGAATTTTGAGGCTTGGAAAAGGTTTATACTATTATAGAGAAAAAAATTCATTTGCAAGCGTTAGAAATGTGTATAGGAAGATTAAATTATTTCGTATCTCTAACCCTTATATTATATTATATTATTATTTTTAATTTATATAACTACAAGGTTATCTTACGTAAAAGTTTGTTACACCGAGTGCCCAATCTAACACAGTTTAAAATTTTTTAAATTTAATTAAAGTAAAGGAATAAAAATTTTCTCTAATGTGATAATTGGTCACTCGATGTATAGACTCATACGTAAGAAAATTTTTCTAGTTATATAAATGAAATAGTATAACATAATAAACATTAAAATGAAAAAAAAAAAAAAACAATATGAAGAATTTGGTTATTTCAGCCTACCCATCGTCACATTTATCGCGATGCTCGTACAGTCATACAGTATGAAATGGCACAATTTCGTTAGTAAAATACACAGCAATTGAAAATATGATATATTTAATTTCTTAATATATGATATATTATTGCTAATGATAGCAAAGAAAATGTACTGTAACATAGAATTATCACATGTACTTTGAATAGTCCCTCGCTTTTGGTGAATTTTTATTCACATTTTGAATGCATATTTAATGATTTCAAAATCACGTTATACTTAAAAATCTTAAGAAATATTTATGATTTCCTAAATTAATGAATAACCTAAAATTCTTCTAGAAGTGTTTCATTTTTGAACATTTGAAATGATGCTTGTAAAGAACAGATTGTCTTTTTCCTGCTCTGTCCAATTTGAATTAATGCTGACAGGATTGAGTAGAAGCTGCTGACAAGCTGAAAATAAAGTCAAATAAACAATTAGGTTACGAAGACATCATTCTCTAAACACAATTATGTTACAAAAGAAGCATCTGTAGAGTTTAAAAATATTTTCTAAAATAGTCTACAGTCGTGTATGCAAAAATATAGTAAAACAAAAGACAACATTGTGGAAAATTTTTTTTTAAAAAAGACAATAGAAAGCCGGGAACAACTTTAAAGTTATTTCCAAATTTTAAAAAATTATGTCAATTAGAAATCAGTTAAACGACATGCCCTATTAAAACAAATACTATAATTACATTATTTTTTTGACTATGTATAAAATAAACTTATGCGATTACCCTGATTGGGAAGTTCTTTTTAATGTAAAAGAATCCTCCGATTGATATTCCAATTGGAGATTTGCCAAATCTCTTCATAAAATTCAACATCTGCACAAAAACAAAATGAAATTTTATTTAATATTTTATATACAGGAAATCCTCGTTAGTTCGATATTTAAGAGACGAAAAAATAGCTATTTTCCAACTATCCGAGATTCACGTATGTCCGTTGGTATATGTTGAGAACCTTACTGGTTCTACGATAGATTTTATAAAAAGTAAAGCAGAATCCTCTAAATATAGTCTAAATTATTTTTAAAATGGCCTAAATGTAGTACAGTAGAGCTGTACAAATATCCCGATCTTGCAATTCCGAAACCCAACATTATTTTCTGTGATAAGAAAAATAAAAGGGTTATTCATAAATAAGGTGGCACCTGTAAATGTATAAAAGCAAAGCCAAATTCAACAGATTAGACTTGTTTTATTCTATTATTCTCTTACTGTATAGAGGCATTTCGATCTAAACTAACGAGGTAACATACTCGTATGATTGTTCGGACAGAATTTTCATTTGAAATTTCGAAATAGCCGTATTTTTCAACAGGTAAATCTCTATATCCAAACCGAGATTTCGAACTATCCGAGTTAGAATTAACGAGGATTTCCTATAAATAATACAAAATAATTTGAAAATATTTAATGATACGCAATATAATCTAACCTTTAACTTGTATTTGAGACTAAATTCTTCAGATGAAAATCGATTCATTTTGTTAAAGTTTTCATACAGCTATAAATAACAAAATCATTAACTAAAAATCGTATATTATAAAAACAAATATAAGAGGTTGATAGCTTACTGTTGATGTAAACTTGGAAAATCCAAAAGAAAATCCAACGAGAACAATTATGTTTATTAGAGAAATTGTTAAAAAAGTCAAGACGTAGATAAGAAGGAAATCTAAAAACATAGCCCCAGAAATTAGGAAAGACGTGAAATACATAAAAAAGCCATAAACAACAGCGAAAAACATGTCGAGTGACTGGTTATAACGTTGAATGCAATACCATAATTCCCAATGTTTCTGTATAATTGATTCGATGAGAAAAGGCAAACGTTTTGTTTTGGAATGAATTTCAATAGATTCTTCTGAAGTTTTCCTTAATCTATAATATAACATGAACAAAGTAGAAATGATAAGAGAAAAGATGCAGTAGAATTGCCCAATTAATAACAAAAGCAAGAGTTGGAAATCAACGTAACAAAAGATTACTTCGTAATCAGATGTTTCTTCTAGAACTGTGTACAAGAAAAACTCCAGTAAAACTGCAATTAATAATTGTATTATAAAATAAGTTATCAGGAAACAATTACATATAAATTCGACAGAATTTCTTATGTTCTCTTCGCCATTATAAGTAGAAATGTTATTGGGTATGACATACTCGGTACGTTTTAACACACTAAATTGCAATGTGAAAACAATGATGTAAGCAAGAACTACAGAATATACGAAATATTTATTGTCTGTAAACATCTTAATCCATCTTCCACAAATGACTTCATCTCTTATTAGCATAAAAATGAAGAGAATAACGTTACAATAGAAAAACAATTCGACCACATGAGAATAAAATTCCATTAATATGCTATTTTTGTTTTGAAATTTCTGCATATTCCTCTTGGTGCCGTATCCAAATATTTTATTACAGTTTATAACATGATACAGAATTCCTAGAGCAATGGAGTAATCTTCGTCTTCTACTCTCGATGATATCCTTATTGTGAAGAGAGTTTTTTCGATTTTATTGTTTTCAAGTATTTAACAGGATGTAGTTTTATCTCATTTTTCAATTATCTTCGACGATACATTTGCTTAACACATTGCCGAAATGTTCCGTAGCTTTATTCAAAACCAGACAACACTAACTTCAAATTAAACCTTATTTTTTTAGATTTTAAATGGATATTTGCTTAATAAAGTAATATTGTTCGAAGAAAGAAAAAAATTCTTCATTTAGGGAACAAAATTTAATTTTATGTTCTTAATTTCAGTTTTATCCGATGTTTCTAGTCACAAAATACACGTTTTATAACGTATTTTCCACTCTTTAATACTGCTTTGTTTCTTTAAAATTGTTACCATAGCAGAAAAGAATCTGTGTAATTTTTGTAATGGAATTTTGTAAGAAAATTTTGCATAACATAAGTTATTTACATTCAATGTCAAACACATTAAGAGAGTAAAATGTTTAAGAAGGGAAGCCTTTAAATCAGTTAAACGTAATGCCTTCCAATAAATTAATATCATAAATAATTAATAATATGTGAGTAATGTGTTGTTTTAACATCGATCTGTTTATTTACAATTTTCGTGGACGAAGTATTTTAATTGAGTAGTTTCATGCAATAAGGCACGTAAGCTAAGTAAAAGTTTAATGTTTTCAGGAATTTTCAAGGAAATATTCCATGGTTTTGTTATTAAGTTTGATTTTAGGTACATAATTATACTTAAAACCCCTGTAGTAATACAAAAATTTTAAACCTATAAAAATATTATTTGAAGAAATTTGCTGATGAAAATGATACGGCGTGTTTGGTTTGCAAAGAAACGTGTCGTCGAACGGGTAAACAATAGATGCAATGCATTCATTGCAAGTTGGAAGACAATCAGGAATGTACCGCTCACGATTTTTGTGAGTACAGTAATACCCCGACTTACGCTACCCCGACTTACGCTAACCCGGAGTTACGCGATTTTCAAATCTCGTCGATTCGTCTTTTGTTTGAGCGCCACGCAACTCTCGATTACTCACTCCCCCCACACTATTGTTCAGCTTACATGTTCGGACGTGTCACGCGGAATCCATACATAGCTACAATTTATTTTGTGTTATTTATTTCTGTGTTTGTTATATCTACGGAGACTCGAGAGACTCTACTATGTCATCCAAATGAAGTAGAACTAATTCTTCCGCATCAAACAAGAAAAGAAAAACTTTATCTTTGGAATGTAAAGTTAACATTGGGTATGTTCGTAAAGTCGAACGAGTTAA